>NC_057812.1:724758137-724786562 GCF_018294505.1 Triticum aestivum | reverse complement strand
GACCCCCGACACGACACCCTGACACGACACCCCGACCCCCGACACCTCCCGAAAAGGTGTTCTTTGGCCTTCCAGAGGCCGACGGGGTCATATATTTGTGAATTATTAGTTAGGTCATATATTCTTCGATTTTGTTATGAAAAACATCATATATAATTGTTTTGACCGGGTAGTTTTAAATGTGCAGTTGTTTCATCGCTGCGAGGTTTGGTGTTCGACGACCTCGCCGTGCGTCTGACGAGCTCTGCCCCTTCATTCGAGGGTGAGCACAAATGACATATCCTCCTCCCCCATTAATTATTTGCTCTATTCCGATGAAACTTGATAGATAGCTATATATGTGTCTTGAATCATCAGTATGCGTAACCCATATGTGTCTCCCGTTCGAAAGCGTCATAGTTATAAATATGCATGCATTTGCATATTTATAACCTTGATTCTTTCGAATTGTCCAACCCTATCCATGGACAGCCCGAGTATGTGTAGATTGGGTTCGTTTTCCCATATGCTTTGCTCCGGATCCGACGCATAAATTTCGTCAGTGCCTCCCCTGTTGTTCTCTGGGTACACATCCTCTCTGTTTATTGCAGAGATGTGTATCAGGAGAACAGCGGCGAGGTGCTGCCGAAATTTTGCGTCGGATCCGGAGCATAGCATGGGAAATTGAACCCAATCTACACATACATAGGTGGGATTAGGACCTATCATTACCTATTAGAGTGTAGGTTGCATGGACGTAATAAAATTGACAAAGTAGATCAACTGATGAATATATACATGGTGAATTACATATATAATTGTTGTGTGTCCAGTAGCTCTAAAAGTCAAGATGAGTGACCGTGCGTGGATGTATACCGGTCACACTAGTCAGAACAAATGGAGAGTTCAATGGTTCACAAAAACCAAGGGGTTTGTGCAAGCCGCATTTGCAAATGGCCAGAAGAAAACCTGCTGCCCCTGTTTCCAGTGCGGCAACTGGGAAAACAAGACAGAGGATGAAATGGGCAAACACCTGTAGAAGAGTGGTTTTACGCCCGATTATACGGTGTGGACATTTCATGGTGAGTCTGCCCAACGTGACCGAGCTGAGGTCGATCATCGTCACACCGATGAGCATGGTACCGGGATGGAAAACATGGTGCAAGACTATGATGATGCTCGGGATCCGGACGAGGAGATGGAGGAATCTGCAAAGGCCTTCAATGAAATGTTGGAGTCTTCAAAATGTCTGCTCCACGAGCACACTGAGCTTTGTCAGTTGGATGCCATCTCACAAGTAATGGCTCTGAAGGCTCAGTTCAACTTGGGCAGAGAATGCTATGATGCAATTATGACAATATTTGGATGCTTTCTACCCAAAGGCCATGTAATGCCTGCAAACCTGTACCAGTCGAAAAAAATCCTCCGTGCACTGAAGATGCCCTATGAGAAGATACATGCCTGTGAGAAAGGATGTGCTTTATTTAGGCTTGACTATGCGGACTTGAACTATTGTCCCATTTGCAAGTCTTCCAGGTATATTGTGGTAGACAACGGTATGGGTGAGAAGACACAGACCAAAATCCCCGTTAGTGTTCTTTGGTATATGCCAATCGTACCAAGACTTCAACATCTTTTCATGGTCGAAGAGATGGCCAGACAGATGACATGGCACAAAACAGGCAAAAGAACCGACTAGATGCAGATGGGAATCTGATGATGGTACACACATCGGATGGTGTTGCATGGAAAAAGTTTGATTAATTACATGTTGACAAAGCGGCAGATCCGAGGCATCCTCGAGTCGGCATCAGCACGGATGGGTTCAGTGTGTTTTGTATGACGGCAGCCCAATACAGTTGTTGGCCCGTATTTGTCTTTCCACTCAATCTCCCCCCGGACAGATTATGCAAAGAAAGAACATTTTCCTGGCGTTGATAATTCCAGGGCCCAACTATCCGGGGAAAAATATGGATGTGTACATGCAGCCGCTTAAGGACGAATTGCAAGAAGCCTGGGATAATGGGTTCAAGACATATGACGCCTTTAGCAAACAAAACTTCATAATGCGTGTCTGGTACATGTACTCGACGCATGACTTGCCGGCGTATGCGCTATTCGTTGGATGGTGTGTGCATGGAAGGTTCCCGTGCCCCACATGCAAGGGAGCTCTTGAGTTTCGTTGGCTTCAGGCCGGTCGCAAGTTTTCTTGCTTTGACATGCATAGACAGTTCCTGGATCCTCGCCATAAGTTCAGGAAAGACAAAAGGAACTTCATCAGGGGTAGAGCTGTCAAAAACTCTACACCATCTGCATTGATAGGCTAACAGACCCTGGATCAGTTAAATGCTCTCGAGCTAGATCCACAACGTCTAGGGTACTTCAAGGGGCATAATACTAAGCACACGCGGACTCACAAAACATGCTTATGGGATCTGCCTTACTTCAAAGACCTCCTTTGCCCACACAACATTGACATGATGCACACTGAGAAGAATATCACCGAGGCACTTTTTGGTACATTGTTCGGCATAGATGGGAAGTCAAAGGATAATACTAAGGATAGAGTCGATCTAGAGGCGCTATGTGATAGGCCGTTACAAAACATGAAAGAACCGAAAGGAAAGAAGAACTGGATGTAGCCAAAGGCATGCTTCAATCTTGGAAGGCCAGCTATGAGGGAAATTATCTTGTGGGTGCAACAGCAGTTGATGTTCCCCGATGGGTATGCAGCGAATCTAAAGAGGGGAGCGAATCTTGATAAACTGAAGATATTTGGTCTCAAGAGTCATGATTGGCACATATGGATTGAGCGGGTAATGCCGGTGATGTTGCATGGCTTCATCCCTGAGGATGAATGGCTAGTACTGGCAGAACTCAGCTATTTCTTCCGTGTTCTTTGTGTGAAAGAACTATCGCCTGGCGTGCTACAAGAAATGGAAGAGTTGGCGCCGGAGTTGATCTGCAAGTTAGAGAAGATCTTTCCATCGAGCTTCTTTAATCCAATGCAGCATTTGATTTTGCATCTCCCGACCGAGGCAAGATTGGGGGGGGCCCGTGCAAAATCGTTGGTGCTACCCAACTGAGAGGATGCAGAAGACGCTTCAAGAAAAATGTAAAAATAAACGTAGAATTGAAGCATCGATGGTCGAGGCATTCATCAAAGAGGAGGCGGCAAACTTCGTAACAGCGCACTACGAAGCCAAAAATCGTCATTTACATAATCCGAGGCCTCGGTACAATGCTGACGACCCTAAAAAGGGTGGATCCAATCTCAGCCTATTCAAAGGGAATCTCGCACCAGCTAATGTTTCACATCCAATATATTTGGATAACGAAGAATGGCGGACCATTTCGTTCTATATCTTCAACAACCTCATAGAAGTGCAGCCGTACATCGAGTAAGTTCTCGGTACATTGTTTCACAACTTCTATTTCCTTTGAACTGCTCTTATTCCTGGATATGTCATACAGTCGATACGTCGCCATATTCTCGTATGGAGCGGAGATCCAAAAGGATTCCATCGAAGAGTATGAGCTTCTCGCAAAGCAAGGAGGCGGCTATCCCGGTTTCATCTCTTGGTTCAAACAAACGGTAATTTCTGTTAGACAATTTCATTTCATTCGCTAATTTGTGCGTAATGCAACAATCCTTTCATATTAAACTTGTAGGCTAATTCAGAGTCTATGGACGCCGAATTGAGACAAGTCGCTAATGGTTTTGACTATAAGGTCCGTTCATTTGACAAGTGCGACATCAACGAGTATCATTTTCGTACCTATGGCAAACAGCTATCTATGGCCGACCGAAAGTCTACAAATTGTTGTGTATCTGCTATCGGCAAAGGAGGTACCGAGTATTATGGGAGAGTTGAAGCAATTTATGAACTTCTGTTCTATGGTGAAAACCCACCGAATGTCGTAGTCTTCAAATGGTATTGGTTTCAGCCGAAGGAGACTAGAAGGACTCATGAACATATAGGGCTAGTTGAAATCAACCAAAGCACCCATTTAGATGTTCCTGATGTCTATATTACGGCTCAACAGGCGAGCCAAGTATTCTATCTACCGTGGGCCTGCCAAATTAATCGAAATCTGAAAGGTTGGGATGTCGTTTATGAAGTGCCGCCACGTGCTAGACTTTCTCCCCAAAAGGAAGAGGGTTATGAACCTCACATTAACCCAGAAACATATGAAGGAGAATTCTTCCAAGAGACACGTCTTTCCAAAAAGCGTTTCAAGAACCGCTATACTTCACCCCAAAACATTGAAGTAGACAGCGACAATGAATCCGACATCACCCCAGAGGAGGAACAAGAAGAGCCGGAACAAGAAGAGGTTACTGCTGCGGATGACCTGTCAATGCTTGACCGATTATGTCAAGGTGGCCTTGCACATGTTGATGCCAATGAACCCTATGAGCCCATCATTGATTATAGTGATGATGATGATTATGCATTTATTGATGATACTGATCAAGATTATTAGTAGTGTCAGTTATTCAATTTTTTTATGTTGTACTTGATGATGATACACTTAAGTGATATACATATTATTATTCATGTCGGTACTTTTTTTATGTTGTACTAATTTCATTTATTCTTTGTCAAGGCAGGTGTTCAAAGATGGTAGGCGCTGGTCGGGAGCGCGCCGAGGCCCCTTCTTCGTCGGTGCGTGGTGCGAGGTCTTCCATTCCACACGCACCTCTCCGCCGAGCGTTGCTGGACAGTATGGCCACACCGCCGGGCCCTTCTTCGTCGACCGTGATGCCCAGCAGGGGACGAGGTAAGAAGAAGAGAGGAGGTGGAGCACATGGTCGCAGGAGAGGAGGTAGGGTGACTCTTACGGCGCCTTCCTCGCCGCCGCCCCCAGCTGTTTCACCCGAGCACGTGACTGCTAGGGTGGACTCGTCTGAGGAGGAGGATGCACGGACTCCGGTCCACGAGCCTCCAGTCCACCGGTCTTCGGCCCATGAGCCTTGGGTCGATGGGCCTTCGGCCCACGAGACCCCGGAGGAGCACATGTCTGGATGGGGTAACTGGTCGGGTCAGCCTAAGGAGCCGAGTGGCCATGCTGATGATGGCGGGGAGCCGAGTGGCCATGCTGATGATGGCGGGGAGCCGACTGATGAGGAGGGGGAGGAGGGGGCAACGTCTACCAGCATGGTGCTACACGGCTCCCGTCCGTGCTAGCGACCCGCGAGCAGAGGTGGTTGATTTTCCTTGATGGGGAGAGGTAAGTGCATTTAACATTTTTGTACCTTCTGCATTCACGTTTCTTCAAATAACTGATGTGTTGGCCTTGTCATGCTGCAGGGGTTGGGACCACCATGAAAGTGTCCGCCGGCCCAACTCCGTCCTTGGAGTTCTGATTCGGCAAAACTTCCCGGGGTTTGTCACGTTTCCTGGTGAGGGTCGCTTCCAGAGGTTGGATTGACTTGGGAGCACTACTTGGCTACCCCGGCCCCGCCGGGTGAGATTATCGACGGTGTCTTGTGCAAAATGAGGGCAGACATGGTGATCAGAAAGTTCTAGGTAATTGCTCCTTTACACAACTAAAAATCTTCAACTAGCTAGTTATTAATTGTACTAATCAATATTGTCTCATTTGATTGCAGAAATTCTACAGGTGTGAGGAGGGATACGAGGAGGAGGCGGCAGATGTTGTCCACAAGGAGTGCAAGCGCCTACTTCAAAACTTACGGCATGAGGTTCGGGTGCAGGCTGTTCGAGACTACTACGCCGGGCGTGGTATCAAGAAGCCCAAGCAGGAGTGCCGCGATAAGTTCTTGAGTAAGGAGAAGTACATGAAGGTAATTCTTAAGGGCTTGTACTTACTACCTTCATTTAGTAATTCATAGCGGTAGCGCTCAAGTTTCTATTTGCTAACTTAGGCCCCTCCGAGATGGTGTGCGGATCGGATGGATTGTTGGGAGGTGTTGGTCAATGCGTGGTGCTCAAAAGAATGGCTGGGCCACCCACAAAGAGGCCAAGGACAAACGTGCCCAAATGGAAGGTGTGCCACACCACCAAGGCAGCTCCAACTTATTTCAGTACAGGCGGAACTGGGTATGTGGTTTGCTTCATGATTCATGCAATTCATTCATCATGCTAGCTTTAGCCCTTTAATTACTAATTTACTTTGTTTCTCTCTTTCAGGCACGCTACAATAAGGCGGATAAGGTGCCAGAGGTGTACGACCTATATGCCATGGCCCACACTGGCCCTTACAAGAAAGTCAAGGCATTCTCTGCGTCTGACCTCGATGATCCAAAGAACTTCACCAACATCTCCGCCCACGACAAGCTCGTGCAATATAGAGATCAGGGGAAGGCGAGGAAAGGGGAGGACTTTAACCCGAGCCAGGGTCCCATTGATACAGAGCTACTGATGATATCTGGTGGCGGGAGGTCCCATGCCTCCATAGCCATGGGAGATGGACTTATCCGTTGTCGTAGCACTCTCCCGGAGATCAAGGCGCGCCAGTCGAGCTCCGCTCCTGAGATAAGGCCTCGTGAACGGCCAGTCCAACTCGCCTTCAAGGTTAGTTATACGTACTCAACTATCTTTCTCCATTGCATTGTGTGCACTTCCATCAATGATTACAAATGGTCATGTGAGTGGTGTTGCAGGCTGCTATACAGAGTGAGAGAGATAGAACGGAGAAACTTCTGGTGAAGGCGGCGGAGAGGCAGCGGGAGTTGGAGGAGAGGACGACAAAGATGTTGGAGGAGGAGAGGGCATGGAATGACATGCAGGCAAGGGCCATGTACGAGCTCCTTGTGATAAGTTTCTTCTGCAGATTACTTGCTAGTCTTAACATTTGAGTCTCATTACTAACTAGTATGACTCTGTTGTGAAAACCAAATGTGCAGTCTGTGTGCGAGAAGTCCGGTCAGACCGCTCCGCCGATGCCAATGATTGCTCGTGGGAGCACGGTGAGTTTAATTTGAATGGACATTACTTGCTAGTCTTAACATTTGAGTGTCATAATGCTAACGAGACTTTGGAAATGATCTTTGGTGCAGCTTAACTGCAGAAACGCGTCGCATGATCCTTCTCAAGCTACCGGCGCGAGCCAGCACGCTCCTACACCTCCGTGATCACGGAAAGTTTCTCTAGTGTTTTGCTTAACAAATGCATAAAGACCTAGTCTGAGCTTTATTTCCTCCAATATGCTTACCATAATGACCTAGAGTTAGCTTATTTTCCTCCAAAATGACTTAATAAGCTTACTGACCTCATAAACCATCCATTTTACCTAAGTTAGCTCTAAAACAATATGTACTTAGCTTAATTATGTCAAAAATTGCATAATTAACTTAGTTAGCTCATAAACGATCCATTTTACCTAAGTTAGCTCTAAAATGACTCATTTTACCTTAGTTAGCTTATAAGTGATCCAATTTATCCAAGTTAGCTCAAAAATGACCAATTTTAGGTAGATTAGCTCCTAAATGATCCATTTTACCTATGTTAGCTTTAAAATGACCCATTTCACCTAGGTTAGCTCCAAAATGACCCATCTTACCTAGGTTAGCTTATAAATGATCCAGTTTATCCAAGTTAGCTCTAAAATGACCCAATTTACCTAGAGTAGCTCCTAAACGATCCATTGACCTAAGTTAGCTAAAAACAATCCATTTCACCTAAATTAGCTCTTAAATGATCCATTTCACCTAAGTTAGCTAAAAAACGATCCATTTCACCTTAGTTAGCTCAAAAACGTGGCATTTCACCTTAGTTAGCTCATAAACGACCCATTTCACCTAACTTAGCTCAAAAACGATCCATTTCACCTTAGTTAGATCAAAAATGATCCATTTCACCTTAGTTAGCTCAAAAACGGTCCATTTCACCTTAGTTAGCTCAAAAACGATGCCCTTCACCTTAGTTAGCTCATAAACGACCCATTTCAACTAAGTTAGCTCATAAATGATCCATTTCAACTAAGTTAGCTCATAAACAACCCATTTCAACTTAGATAGCTCGTAAATGATCCATTTCAACTAAGTTAGCTCATAAACAACCCATTTTAACTTAGTTAGCTCATATATGATCCATTTCACCTAAGTTAGCTCATAAATGACATATACTTCTTGTTCTAGTCTCCTTCTTGTTCTATTCACCTATTTCTAACTTTCTTATTTACCATTTTGTAGATTTCACTCACTTCATGGAAGCTAGCTTGCTATGATGGAGTGCTTGCTTTTTCTTTGCTAAAACTTTGCATTGTATCTAGCTTTCTATGATAGAACTTGCTATGTTGATGAAACGTTGCTATGTAATATGTATATGGAACAATGTGTATGGATGGAACTTGATGGAACTTGCTATGTTGATGAAACTTTGCTATGTAATATGTATATGGAATTATGTGCTGGATATGTGATATGTTTGCTGTTAAATATATCTATATATGTCATATATTTGCAGTGCAAATTGTTGGATTAAAAAAAACAGAAAAAAGAGACAATATGCAGGCTCTTTGCCATCTGCCACCGACGGCAAAGGGCTCTTTGCCATCAGCAGCGGACAGCAAAGAGGCCACGTGGCAGGTAACTGTGCTTCCTGGGAGGCTGACCAATTTGGTCAGTTTGCCTACAGTGGCTGACGGCAAAGGCTTTGTCGTTGGCGGCGGACGGCAAAGAGTAAAAACTTTGCCTACAGTGGCGGACAGCAAAGGCCTGCCCTGTAGTGACGTCGACTGACATCATTCGGCGGACGGCAAAGGCCTTCTGAAGTTTGCCGTCAGCGGCGGACGGCAAAGGCCTGCCGTTAACCACCTAACGGAGTAACAGCACATTTATTGCCGTCTGCACTCTTTGCCGTCCGCTGCTGATGGCAAAGGCCCCTTTGCCGTCAGCCACCCTATGTAGACGGCAAAGTACCTCTTTGCCGAACCTTACTTTGCCGTCACCTTTTGCCGTCCACGACAGACGGCAAAGCCCTTTGCCGTCAGCCATCCACGCCTTTGCCGTCTGCCGTGGCAGATGGCAAAGTAGCTGATTCCAGTAGTGTTGGTTCTAAAAAACTGAGGGAAATACTTACGCTGCTGTACTGCATCACCCTTTCCTCTTCAAGGAAAAACCAACGCAGTGCTCAAGAAGTAGCAGCCTCCCCCAAGCTTGTGGGAGACTCTCTTCTTCAATTTGCACAAAATTATATATTTCCCTTAAAGCAGCTTGTTTGTTATGAGCAGGAAATATTTAGCAGAGAAGTAGTAAATCATATCCTGGGGACTATGCACACAACCAGGATCAATAGAATTAAACCGTATCTTAGCATCACCCTTTAATGAGAATGAAAATAATTGAAGGATATAATAATAGCGAGTTTTCTCATCATTAGTGAATCTGGTAGCTATATCATTTCATTTAGTAAGATGTCCCACAACAGTTTCTGATTCATAGCCATAGAAAGGATCAGATTCAACCAAAGTAATTAACTCAGGCTCAACAGAGAAATCATAATCCTTATCAGTAATAAAGATAGGTGAAGTAGCATAGCTAGGATCATATTTCATTTTAGCATTCATAGATTTTTCTTTCAGCTTAGCTAATAATTTCTTAAGATCACTTCTATCATTTCAAGAAAGAAAGTCTCTAGCAGTTTCTTCATCCATAACATAACCCTCAAGAACAACGGGCAATTCATATCCAGGGCGAGAATCTTCATCATCCCTTTCATCAATACTATCAGTTTCAATAATTTCATTCTCTCTAGCCCTAGAAAGTTGTTCATCAAGAAATTCACCAAGTGGCACAGTAGTATCAAGCATAGAAGTAGTTTCATCATAAGTATCATGCATTGCAGAAGTGGCATCATCAATAACATGCGACATATCAGAATTAATAGCAAAAGCAGGTTTACGTGTCGCAAGCTCACTCAAAACAGAAGGTGAATCAAGTGCAGAGCTAGATGGCAGTTCCTTACCTCCCCTCGTAGTTGATGGATAAATCTTGGTGCTTGGATCTTTCAAGTTCTTCATAGTGATAAACAGATATAAATCCCAAGTGACTCAAAGAATAGAGCTATGCTCCCCGGCAACAGCGCCAGAAAATAGTCTTGATAAGCCACAAGTATAGGGGATCGCAAAACTTTTCGAGGGTAGAGTATACAACCGAAATTTATTGATTCGACACAAAGCCAAATAATATTTTCAAGTATTAGCAGATGAGTTGTCAATTCAACCACACCTGGAAACTTAATATCTGCAGCAAAGTGTTTAGTAGCAAAGTAATATGATAGTAGTGGCAATGGTAGCAAAAGGTAATGGTAGCAAAAGTAATATTTTTAGGTTTATAGTGATTGTGACAGTAGTAGTGAAAAAGTAAATAAGTGAAAAATAATATAGGAAAAGCTCATAGGCATTGGATCGGTGATGGAGAATTATGCCGGATGCGATCAATCATGTAACAGTCGTAACATAGGGTGACTGTCGTGGAGTTGACACGACAGATGTCCTAGAGCAAGGACTTAGTCGTAGGGCCATCGCACTAGGAAGCTTAAAGGGGTTAATCAGGACAAAGGATACGAGAGAGTTTTATACTAGTTCGGCCCCTTACGATGAAGGTAAAAGTCTATGTCTAGTTGGGATTGGTATTGCTGAGGTTTCGACTTCTAAGAGGCTCAATTCGCCGGCTTGGTTATCGACTTTGTTTTCTCTTATCCTAAGAAGCCACCGGGTCGTCCCCTTATATACACGGGTCAATGCCTGGTGGCTTACAGAGTCCTGGCCGGCTCATAATCGTGTCCGGCTCAGTGACTTCCTTTACATGCCTTTCCTTACAAGTCTTTCCACGCATATGACGGTTTACAATAATGGGCCTTAAGTCGGCCCGAGGCCTTTGGGCTTTCTATATATACTAATAAACTATCGTCTTGACTGTATATCAGGCTTCTTATTTAACCCGCCATTAAGGCTGACCCGGCCCCTGCTGGGCGGGTCTTAGCTGATAGTAATATCCCCAACATTAGGCCCCAGGTTGACTTTGAACTTTGTTCGTTATCCATCATCAATACTTAGGCAGAATCCATCCCCTGTATGAAAATTTCCTTAACCCGTCGTGACGTCATCTTTTTGAAATACAAAAAACATTCATGACGTCACCTTTCAATGGATCTTTCATTTTTAATGTCTTCCGGGAATCGAGGTGTCTGTTCAGTTGGATAATCATTATTGGGTCTCCTTGATTTTCACGCCCGCCTGTTCGCACCTGCCCTTATAAATAAGCACACGGCCGGTCCTTCCCATTCTCCTTTCTTGCTCATCTTGTTCCTCTCGCAACCTCCGTCGTTGCTCAAGCTCCGCCACCGCTGCAACTCTCATCGTCGTGGTCAGGCTTGGCTGCTGCATTACCCTGATTCCTACCAGAGGACGCGGCGACTCTTCGCGGCAGGCCTGCATCTCGTAAGTTTTCTTCTCTCACATACCTAGATATGTTCTAGGTTGGCGAGTTCTTCAATGTTCTTCACCTGTTTGCCATGAATCATCTTGTAGATCTTCTCTGCAACTTCTTTTGATCGAAAAAAGAGATATAACCTGCGCGGTAGTTGTTTGGCATTCATTTTTGATATCAGTAGATCCCCTTTACCTGTATAGATGCTTCTTTATAGTTGACGAACTCATCTGTACTAGGTTTTTAGGTCTAGAATATTTTCCTTTTTGAAACAGCCTTTTGATCTGAAATAATATGAATCACTTTGGGAAACTTGTTTGTCCTAACACTTAGCTGAATCCACTTTCTGAAAGAATCTATAGTCATGGCGGTTTACCGCACCGGCTCTCTTTTCCTTATATGCCATTAGCCCTTAGTTAAACCGCCATTACATGTTTTATAACTGATCGTAGGCTGAGCCGGCATGTTTGTTATCTATTTTTTCAGTTCTCTGCACATCATGCCGTCAAAGACACCCATCGTCTGTAACTGGGTCCCTTCGTCCATAACTGAGGAACAGTTAAAAGAGTTCTTCATCATTGGGTTTCTACCTTCAAAGAATGTCATGTCTTATCGTGCTCCGGACCTGGAGGAAGAACGCCCCAATCCAAAAGATGGAGAAGTGATTGTATTTACTGATCACATGAATCGTGGCTTCTCACCGCCCGGTTCAAAATTCTTCAGAGAGGTCCTTCATTTTTTCAAACTCTACCCTCAGGACCTTGGACCCAATTCCATTTCCAACATTTGCAACTTCCAAGTACTCTATGAGGTGTATCTTCAGCAAGAGCCCACCGTAGAGCTGTTTAGGGAGTACTTTTACCTAAACCAGCAGAACGAATGCACAAATGGTCCTAGCTTACAACTTGGAGGCATCTCAATTCAGCGCCGCCAGGGTGCTGTTTTCCCTCTTATCGTCTTACCAAGTCACCCAAAAGACTGGAACCAAACTTGGTTTTATTGTCAGGATATTTCTGCAGCAAACGAGAAGCCTGTGCCGGGTTACCGCCCCGGTCGTCTTGACTCCAAGTTCACCCTTCCGGATAAGCTCACCGTTGCTGAATGCAAGAGGCTACTTCCCTCCATCAGAAGAATGAATGCTTTGTTGGGCAATGGTTTAACCGGCGTAGATATGACCCGCTGCTGGATCTCATGGTGGGTTATTCCATTAGGCCGTCGATCCAAACTGATGTATGAATATGACGGAAGCCCGGACAACTCTCTTCGTCACAGCTCAGTTGATCTCACCGAAGAAGATATTGTTTCAATGTCAACCCTTTTGGTAAATGGGAAGTACGAGGATTGCAGTATTGTTGGGTTGAGTCCCTTCTACAAGATTAATCCGGTACCAGAAGTAAGTACATCTCTTTTTCTTGGTGTTTTGCCCAGCTATTAGTACTTAATACTGATCTTTGTTCTTGTCTTTACAGGCCAATTCTGACTTCTTGACGGTGAAATATGACCACGAAGCTGCCAAGAAGGCGAAAGCCGCCGCTATGAACACCAAGAAGACAACCCGGTATCAAAGAAGAAGAGGAAAACTACTGCAGAGGATTTAATGAAGCTTGATGACTCGTCTGACTCGGAGGTAGCCCTTGATTCCCTTGGCCAATTTTTTAACAATCTTATTGATACTGATCCTTACCAGGATGACACTAGGGCTAGCCAAGCCATATCATTTCCTCCGACTCACAGCCCTTACCAAGACACAAAGTTCGACGAGTGATCCGTAAAGTAAGGTTTTCTAACCCCTTAGCTTACTTGGATCCCAACTTCCATTTGAAAAAGCAGCAGCATGAAGCCGTCGTGAAGTTGAGATTGAAGATGAGCCAGCTGCCACCCCTGAACAGACCCCTCGGAAACGTCCGAACGAGGTTTACTTATTACCGTCCTTTCCTTTGTTTTAATGAATCCTGCTCCTTGTATTTCCTTTAACTCCTTTCATTGACCTTTTCAGGAGGTGTCTCGTTCCTCGGGCGACTCAACACAAACACAATTTCCGGCTTTCAAGACTGCTCCTGGGTAACTAAAAATCCTCTTTTCTTCCGAGTTAGATCAATTGTTATCTTAATGTTGATTGTCCTACAATATTTTTCCTTAGTGGTCAAGCTAAGTCCATGAAAGAAAAGGCAACAAAACCAGAGGAAGATCTGCCAGCACTGGCATCTGAGCCGGCTAAGCCACCTTCTCGCTTGACTGTCGCCCGAAGACCCGCCTATTGTTCATGAAGCAAATCCTCCAGAGCCATCCCTTGCCAAGAACACTATTAACCCTTCTGCAGCTGGTGCATCAAGCTCAGCCGGCCCATCGTCTCCCCGTGTTCAAGATGTTCAAATTACTAGGAGCCGCTATGTTGAGCTGGGGAACCCGACGGTATTGGCCGTCTTGGAGAGGCGGAAGGTTCGTCTTGATGTTGCTAACTATGACCGTCTTAATGCCAATGATATCTTATCCGGCTATCTCAGTCATGTACACTCCAGTCGTGATTCTGAGATTGAGATGGTCAAGCAGCTTCAATTGAAGTATGAGGTATGTAGTTTCCGGTTTACCAATATTCCTTCAGCCCCCAAGTCTGTAGATTATGAGAGAAACAGAATAACATGTAGGCTTACAATATAGACTGATACCCTTATGTCTGAATCTTTGCCTGATATTGGTAGAATAAGACTTCACCCATAGTCCCCAAGGACCGGTTTATTTAATCATTAATGAATTGGTACTTCATAATTGAACACCATCTGTAAAATACTTAACATTCTGGTTTATCTTTGATAACCTTGCTGAACTGTGTACATTAGCCCCCAAGTGCCAAGTGAAGTTACTTTGTAAAGGACTTGGGACTTCTAATATGCTGGTAGAGTCACAAAAAATTGATTTGGCATACATTATCCCCCAAGTGCCAAGTGCTGTTACTTTGTAAAGTACTTGGGACTTTGAATTTTGAATATGTATATTGGAATTTAAAACCAAATCTTGACTTATCTGAATGTTTCACAGAATGCATTATCTGAACTGAACTCCCAATTGATTGATGCAAAGACCCGGCTAGCAAGCCAGGAGTCAGAAATCAAATCTTCCACCTCCAAATTGCAAATGAGCCTTTCTGAAACGGAGACTTTGAAGACCAACCTTGCTGCCAAAGAGAAAACTTTGGAGAATGAGAAAACACTCCTGACCCGCCGAGTTGAGACAGCCGAAATAGCTATGAAAGAAATTTCAACAGAGCTGAACAATTTGAAGGGCCGGGTATCTCAGATAGTTACTGCGATTTTTGGTAAGCCGTCTGAATTAATCTTGACTATAATTGTTTGCCAAACCGGAGTATGATCCGCAAACTGACTCTGCTAAATATATACAGGTCCGCGAAGCAAAAATATGAACCAAGACCCGCTGATTAAACTAAAGGCAGTATACACCTTGGTTCAACAATTATACATTGGTACCCAATGGTCTCTGGCCGCTATCTCTCCGGCAAATCAAGGATCCAACCGGCTTAGTGATGTCTTGAAGAAGCTATCCATCCTTCCTGCTAGATTCCAAGAGGAAAAACGCTCCTGTGCGCGAGCTGGTGCACTGACTGCCCTAAGCCGCTCCAAACCTTGGGTGCCAGACCTAGACCCGGCGGACGTTGCAAGGGGATATCCTACCGTGAAGGAGGACAGGTCTCCTTTTGATCAAGATGACTTTATCGCCTACGTCCATGAAGTCCGGCTTCAGGCGACTAGCCTTGGAGATGACACCAACGTGGACAAATACCAGCCGGGTTTTGATAGTGCAAATAAGAAGATGGCCACCCCTTCATACAAAGTTGCCGATATGATCCCACCCATAAGAGAAGATACATTTGCCCTGGAAATTGACCCAGTCGGCCTTATTGATGACGAAGCTAAATTTGTCGCCATTAACGACTTTGACTGGTCAAAATCCAACTTCCAACAGACTCAATATGGTGAACCAGCGAGGGAAGGATAGTGATCATCTTCACGGGTTTATTAAAGTCTTGTAATAGCCTAGCTATTTAAAACACCGCCTGTTTGCTTATGCCATCGCGCATAAAACACATCTACCTGAATTTGTGCTTCTAGATGCCAATGCTTAATACTTTCTTATGCATCATTTAATGCTTGTCTCCGCAATGTTTGAACTCTGTTCCTGTGAACACAAGGAAAAAACCTAGCAAGGCGGTTTAGAACCAACTGGGCTTAAACACCTAATTTACAGCCCATATTTCTACCTCAAAAATATAAATGAAGGATAAGGTTTAATACCAACTCTGAAGTTAACACAGCCGATAAGCGCGTGTAAGTAAAACCATACCTTGTCCTGGTTGATCCTTAGATCGCCGGTTTACATAACCCGGGTGATGAATTTGAGAATTCAATATAAAAGTTAAGACTCCTTGAATATTCAATAATCATCATATTTCAGTAGCTCGTACCTTCGGATCTTTAGACCACCGGCTTGGATACCCCGGGTGGCTGTGTTGTCCAATAATTGAGCCGGCGAAGAAAATCAGGCCATCTCATTTGTAATATTGAAACAACAAAAACTCAAAGGCAAGCAACAGATAACAAACATAATTTTAACTCTGTATTTACAAGATTGGGGGTTTCTGATTCGAATACGTTAGTAAACCGGACCAAAGGTGTTAAGCTAAGGTTCGAATACGACCATATAGCCCCCTGTGGCTTTAGCGTTGCGCCAATCAAGAGGGTACCGACAGCTATGTTCTCTTTGGTTCGAATACGACCTATGTTTGAACAGGAAGCCCCCAAATGACCTTGAGAGGTTTTCAATGACCCTGATTCGAATGCGATCCAAGTCGGCTCAAAAGGGGTTAAGCTATGATTCGGATACGATCAAGAAGCCCCCAAGTGAGTTTGGCCTTGAGCCGATCAAGAGGGTTATGACAGCTATGTTCTCTTTGGTTCGAATATGACCTATGTTTGAACAGGAAGCCCCCAAGTGACCATGAGATTTACAGCTAGATTTGAATATGATCATAAGCCTGACTAGAAAAGGTTAAACTTGATTCAAATATCATCATCTCCTTAATAGTCATTTGTGAAACAATAATAAAAATGCATAATCTTTGAAAAGAAAAGAGACCGATGGTCTTACTTTATTGCTTATCATCGTATATACAATGTGAACGTATGTACATGATGAGAGCCGGTGGCTCAGGTATAATATGGCCGAAGTTGAGCAATGTTCCACGGCCGGCGGGTCTCCTCTTCTGACTTACGTGAGTCTGCGTGCTCTTGAATGTCAATGAGGTAGTAAGACCCGTTGTTTAAATTTTTACTGACCACAAAGGGTCCTTCCCAAGGTGGGGATAGCTTGTGTGCATCTGAAAGATCTTGGATGAGCCGGAGCACCAAGTCGTCTTCCTGAAAAGTCCTGGTCTTAACCCGGCGGCTGTGATAACGATGCTGGTCCTGTTGATAGATTGCTCACCATGCTGCTGCTAAGTCTCTTTCTTCATCCAATAAGTCAAGCGCATCCTGTCTAGCTTTTTCATTGTTAGCTTCAACATAAGCCGCCATGCGAGGGGAGTCATGACGGATGTCACTGGGCAATATTGCTTCTGACCCATAAACCATGAAGAAGGGTGTGTAACCCGTAGACCTGTTGGGTGTAGTATTGATGCTCCATAACACTGAAGGCAACTCCTCTACCCAACCGCCCGGCATTCGCTGTAAAGGAACCATAAGCCGGGGTTTTAGCCCTTTCAAAATTTCCTGACTGGCTCTCTCAGCTTGACCATTGGATTGAGGATGAGCTACAGAAGAAACATCAAGCCGGATGTGCTCTCGCTGATAAAACTCTTCCATAGCCCCTTGGGACAGATTAGTGCCATTGTCTGTGATAATACTGTGTGGAAAACCGAAACGGCAGATTATTTTCTTCATGAACTGAACCATCGTGGCTGCATCACACTTACTCACAGGCTCCGCCTCAACCCATTTAGTGAACTTATCAACCACCACCAGGAGATGTGTCTTCTTGTCCTTAGACCTTTTGAAAGGTCCCACCATGTCAAGCCCCCAGACAGCAAATGGCCAAGTGATTGGAATCATCTGGAGCTCTTGAGCCGGCACATGCGCTCGTCGTGCAAATTTCTGACACCCATCACATCTACTGACCAAATCTTCTGCATCAGCGTGAGCCGTCAACCAGTAAAAACCGTGTCGAAACGCCTTGGCCACTAAAGATTTTGACCCGGCGTGATGACCACAATCACTTTCATGGATCTCACGAAGGATTTCTTGACCTTCTTCGGGGGAAACACACCGTTGAAACACTCCGGAAACACTGCGATGAAATAACTCTCCATCTGAAATCGTCATGGACTTAGACCGCCGGGTTATCTGTCAAGCCAGAGTCTCATATGCTGGCAGTTCTCCCCAGGTCATGTACGCCAAGAATGGCACCGTCCAATCTGGGATGACATGAAGAGCCGCCACCAAATGCGCCTACGAGTCAGGAACAGCTAAATCTTCTTCTGTGGGCAACTTGACAGAGGGGTTATGCAAAACATCTAAAAAGGTGTTGGGTGGTACCGGCTTACGTTGAGACCCCAGCCGGCTCAAAGCATCAGCTGCTTCGTTCTTTCGACGGTCAATGTGTTCCACCTGATAACCTTTAAAATACCCTGCAATAGCATCGACCTCTCGGCAATAAGCCGCCATGAGAGGGTCTTTGGAATCCCACCTGCCGGACACCTGCTGAGCCACTAGATCTGAATCACCAAGACATCTAACCCAGCTCAAGCTCATCTCCTTTGCAACTCGAAGACCATGGAGCAATGCTTTATACTCTGTTGTGTTGTTAGTGCACGGAAACATCAATCGTAACACATAACAAACTTTATCACCTCGTGGGGAAGTTAATACAACTCCATCCCCCGGGCCCTCCAATTGCCTGGACCCATCAAAATGAATAGTCCAATATGTGTTGTCCGGCTTTTCTTCTGGCATCTGCATCTCTGTCCAGTAACTGATGAAGTGAACCAGGGCTTGAGACTTAATCGCAGTGCATGGAACATACTTCGGTCCATGAGACCCAAGCTCAATTGCCCACTTGGCCACTCGCCCTGTAGCTTCTCTGTTTTGAATAATGTCTCCCAATGGAGCAGAGCTAACCACAGTGATTGGATGTCCCTGAAAGTAATGCTTGAGCTTCCGGCTTGCCATGAACACCCCATAAACAAGCTTCTGCTAATGTGGATATCGTTGCTTAGACTCAATTAGCACTTCACTGACATAATAAAACTGGCCGCTGAACCGGATGCTCTTTGCCAGCCTCCTTACGCTCTACCACCATAGCCACACAGCAGCCCGTCAGTAGGCAGCTACGTATAAAAATAGCGGCTCTTTCTCAATTGGAGCAGCTAGGACCGGCGGCTCAGCTAATTGTGCCTTCAGATCCTCAAAAGCGGCGTTCGCAGTATCGCTCCAAACAAACACATCTGTTTTCTTCATCAACTGATACAGAGGCATAGCCTTTTCCCCTAACCGGCTTATGAACCGGCTCAAAGAAGCCACACGACCCGCCAGTCGTTGAACATCATTGACGCAGGTTGGTTTGTCTAGGGATGTAATTGCCTTGATCTTCTCCGGGTTAGCTTCAATATCTCGGTTAGACACCAGAAAACCCAAAAGCTAGCCGGCTGGCATTCCAAAAACACACTTTGCCGGGTTAAGCATCATCTTGTAAATCCGAAGGTTATCAAAAGTCTCTTTCAAGTCTGTAACCAAGGTTTCCTCCTCCCTGGACTTCACTACTATATCATCCACATAGGCATGAACATTGCGCCCAATTTGATCATGAAGACAATTCTGCACACACCATTGGTAAGTCGCCTAAGCACTCTTGAGCCCAAAAGGCATAGACACATAGCAGAAAGCCCCAAAATGAGTTATAAATGCTGTCTTCTCTTGATCCTTGACTGCCATCTTAATCTGATGATAGCCGGAGTAAGCATCTAAGAAACTCAACCGTGCACAACCCGCCGTAGCATCAATGATCTGATCAATACGGGGAAGAGCAAAAGGATCAGTCAGACAGGCTTTGTATAAATCTGTGTAATCCACACGCATAAGCCAGGTGCCATTCTTTTTTAGCACGAGCACCGGGTTAGCTAACCATTCTGGGTGGAAGACCTCCACAATGAACTCGGCCGCCAAAACCCGGGCCACCTCTTCTCCAATGGTCTTGCGCCTTTCTTCGTTGAACCGGCGAAGAAACTGTCTGACAGGTTTGAACTTTGGATCAATATTAAGAGTGTGCTCAGCGAGTTACCTCGGGACACCCGGCATGTCTGAAGGTTTCCATGCAAAGATGTCCCGGTTCTCAAGGATGAACTCGATGAGCGCGCTTTCCTATTTCGGATCCAAGTTTGCGCTGATGATGAATTGTTTGGATGAATCACCAGGCACAAAGTCAACCATCTTAGTGTCATTAGCCGATTTGAACTTTAACTCTGGATCATGCTCTGTTGTTGGTTTCTTTGATGACGTCATGTCCGTCGGGTCAACATGATCTTTGTAGAATTTCAACTCCTCTGTTGCACAAACAGATTCAGCATAAGCAGCATCCCCCTCTTCACATTCCAAGGCGATCTTCCGACTCCCATGGACTGTAATGGTGCCCTTGTGACCCGGCATCTTGAGCTGCAAATACACGTAACACGGTCTAGCCATGAACTTGGCATAAGCCGGTCGCCCAAACAGAGCATGATATGGGCTTTTGATCTTAACCACTTCAAAGGTTAATATTTCTACCCTGGAATCATACTCATCCCCAAAGGCTACCTCCAGCTCGATCTTACCAACGGGGTATGCCCACTTACCGGGTACTACACCATGAAAAACAGTGTTGGATTGTTTAAGATTTTTATCTGTCAATCCCATCCGGCAGAACGTCTCATAGTAAAGGATGTTGATGCTGCTGCCTCCACCCATCAACCTGAGGAGCCACTACCAAAGCCAAGTGACCCGGATTATCAACCCAGGGCGGATAATCCTCTCTGCTCCACACAATAGGCTACTCCGACCAACGTAGATAGCGTGGGATTGCCGGTTCAACGGCATTGACGGCCCTCTTGTGGAGTTTTTGGTCTCTCTTACATAAACTGGTAGTAAAGACATGATACTGCCCGCTACTCAACTACTTCGGGTTGCTCTGATAGCCAGATTGTTGTTGCTGTTGATTCCCTTGGTTGTGTTGCTGATTATAACCTCCCTGGTGACCGGGATGCCCCTGACCATGAAAACCTCCTCCGCTTGAACTGGCGCCCGGGCCCTGAAAGCCGCCTCCACCTGAGCCGCCACCCGGGCCATGACCCCCATCAAATGCATGTGAATTTTTAAACGCCTTCATGATCGTGCAATCTTTCCACAAGTGCGTGACTGGCTTCTCCCGAGTGTCGTGCTTTGGACAAGGTTCATTCAATAACTGCTCAAGGGTGGGGCCTAACCCGCCCGATCGAGGGGGTTGTCTGCCCTTGCGCCACTAATTACCATCCTGCGCATTAGTATTAGCAACAAACTCATCAGCCTTACGCTTATTACCTCCTTGATTTGCCGGGTTATGCTGGTGACCCTTGCCATTGCCATTCTTCTTTCCCTTCGCAGATTTTTCTTCATCATATGCCGGGTCTTTGGTGGTATCGGAGTCGGCATACTTGAGAAGAGACGACATCAACGTTCCCATGTCATTACAGTCACGTTTAAGCCGCCCCAACTTCTGCTTCAAAGGTTCAAAATGGCAATTCTTCTCCAACATCAAAACTGCTGAGCCGGCATCCATTTTATCAGATGACTGTATTATTTCCTTGACCCGGCGCACCCAATGGGTTGTAGATTCTCTATCCTCTTGCTTGCAATTGGTCAGCTCCACAATCGACATTGGCTGCTTACACGTGTCTTTAAAGTTTTGGATGAACCATGCATTCAACTCTACCCATGAGACGATAGAATTGGGTGGTAATCCTTTCAACCAGGTCCGAGCCGTTCCATCCAACATCATGGTAAAATACTTGGCCATTGCAGCATCGCTAACCTCCAACAGGTCCATAGCCATCTCGTAACTCTCAATCCAGGCCCCTGGCTGTAAGTCAGCCGTGTAGTTAGCCACCTTACGAGGTCCCTTGAAATCCTTGGGCAACCGCTCATTGCGTATGGCTGGGACCAGGCAAGGTACGCCTCTGGTTCTTGTAGCCACTCCTGTCTCAACCGAGGTTGCTCGATAAGCCATAAAGGTTTGGTGAGCCGCCTGCTTTGCTGCTATCTGAGCCGCCCATTCCGCCTCTTGATGGATCCTCTCCTGATCCGCCAAGTTAAGAGCTCTAGCCCGCACCGGCTCATACCTATATGGCCGGTTGTGACATTGAGCATTACTTGACATTTCTGCAGATTCCATGTGCCTATTGTAACTCAGGCTCTGGCTTGGGCGAGGAGTTGAATGAATCCTGTCTCGACTGTAGGAGTATGCATCCTGCTGGGCCAAAGCTGCCTGAAGTAGTTCTCTTACCCTCCGGGTTTCAATTGCTGCTAGCGAGTCGCCTTCCATCAGGAGAGTTGCCAATCAAGCCGACGCCGCAATGAGGTTCTCCATGGGGGCGTCTTGGCCCGGGTGTGTTGATATATAACGAGGAGGAGCTGTATTCACGCGCGGTGGCTCCATGGCACGTGGATGAACTAGTGCACCGGGCGTCTTGGCCCGGTTTGCCTCTGGCGGGTTGCTCCCTCCAGCTCCAGGTGTATGGAACAGATTCCTCGGATCAAGTGTTAGAGGCAGACGCGACTGAGTTTTGTGACACCTCCTCCTCATGACTTCGTTTGACGCATTAAGATCCACGGAGAGCCGGAAGGTTTCTGCTTGAAGCTACTGAGCACGAGCATCCAAAGTTGCTCGTTCTGCTGCCATCCGGGTTTCCTCCGCGGCCAAATTTTCCTTAGCTTGCACCATCTCCTCCCGCACGCGTGCCACTTTCGCATCATGCTGGGCTTTATCCGTTGGCTCTACCGCAGTGTTTAACAGAGTCGTCAGTTTATCCATGAGGTCCGTGAGAACCTGAGCCGGGGGGTGCGGGGTCTCCTGACCCGGCAACTGCTGACCCGGTGGCGGCTGCTGTCGCTGCGGTGGAGTTCTGCCCGGGCTGCGTCCCTACCATGAAGACTCCGGTCCAATTTGGCGGCTCAAGGGGGTCCGGAATACTGTTGCCATCGGAACAGCCCCCGAGCAAGCCGTCTTGCAGTTGGTACAACGAGTCCGTCTCACCTGTTGATGATGACGTATCAGAGCAGATGGCCGTCTCCCCGCCTTCCATTGATCCTTCGGAGTATTCACCGCCATGGATGCAGCCTACGAAGGCATGCTTCACGACAGATTGAACACGGGTGGACCTGGCGCTCCCAGCCGTTTCGATGAGGTCGGTATGGACATCCGTCTCAGGCTCTGACTCGCCGATCCGGCGAATGAAGACGTGAATTCCACCGAAGGGGACTCGGTACCCGTACTCAATTGAGCCGGCCTCGAGGCCCCAGCCTTCGTCGTCGATGTAGATCTTGCCGCGACGACTCTTGGTCATCCGACCCACAGCGTATCCCTGGAGCCCTTCGAAGTTCCCCTTCAAGAACTCAAATCCACCGTGCGCTGGCCCCATGGTGGGCGCCAACTGTCGTGGAGTTGACACGGCAGATGTCCTAGAGCAAGGACTTAGTCGTAGGGCCATCGCACTAGGAAGCTTAAAGGGGTTAATCGGGACAAAGGATACGAGAGAGTTTTATACCAGTTCGGCCCCTTACGATGAAGGTAAAAGCATGCGTCTAGTAGGGATTGGTATTGCTGAGGTTTCGACTTCCAAGAGGCTCAATTCGCCGGCTTGGTTATCGACTTCGTTTTCTCTCCTCCTGAGCCGCCACCGGGTCGTCCCCTTATATACACGGGTCAACGCCTGGTGGCTTACAGAGTCCCGGCCGACTCATAATCGTGTCCGGCTCAGTGACTTCCTTTACATGCCTTTCCTTACAAGTCTTTCCGCGCATATGGCGGTTTACAATAATGGGCCTTAAGCCGGCCCGAGGCATTTGGGCTTTCTATATATACTAATAAACTATCATCTTGACTATATATCGGGCTTCTTATTTAACCCGCCATTAAGGCTGACCCGGCCCCTCCTGGGCGGGTCTTAGCTGATAGTAATATCCCCAATAGTGACACAGAACTAGCTCCATTTCATCAATGTAATGTAGGCATGTATTCCGAATATACTCATACGTGCTTATGGAAAAGAACTTTCATGACATCTTTTGTCCTACCCTCCCGTGGCAGCGGGGTCCTATTGGAAACTAAGGGATATTAAGGCCTCCTTTTAATAGAGTACCGGACCAAAGCATTAACACATAGTGAATACATGAACTCCTCAAACTACGGTCATCACTGGTAAGTATCCCGATTATTGTCACTTCGGGGTTAACGGATCATAACACATAATAGGTGACTATAGACTTGCAAGATAGGATCAAGAACTCTCATATATTGATGAAAACATAATAGGTTCAGATATGAAATCATGGCACTCGGGCCCTAGTGACAAGCATTAAGCATAGCAAAGTCATAGCAACATCAATCTCAGAACATAGTGGATACTAGGGATCAAACCCTAACAAAACTAACTTGATTACATGATAAATCTCATCCAACCCATCACCGTCCAGCAAGCCTACGATGGAATTACTCACGCACGGCGGTGAGCATCATGAAATTGATGATGGAGGAAGGTTGATGATGATGATGGCGACGGATTCCCCTCTCTGGAGCCCCGAACGGACTCATGATTAGCCCTCGAGAGAGAGTTTAGGGCTTGACGGCGGCTCCGTATCGTAAAACGCGATGAATCCTTCTCTATGATTTTTTTCTCCTCGAAATTGAATATATGGAGTCAAGGTTGAGGTCGGTGGAGCATCATGGGACCCACGAGGCAGGGGGTGCGCCCCCACCCTCGCGGACAGGGTGTGGGCCCCCTGACGTGGATCTTTTCGCCAATACTTCTTATATATTCCAGAAATAATCTCCGTTGATTTTAAAGTCATTCCGAGAACTTTTATTTTCGCACAAAAATAACACCATGGCAATTCTGCTGAAAACAGCGTCATTCCAGGTTAGTTCCATTCAAATCATGCAAGTTAGAGTCCGAAACAAGGGAAAAAGTGTTTGGAAAAGTAGATACGTTGGAGAAGTATCAGCGCGCCCAAGGGGGGAGTCCTACTCCCGGTGGGAGTAGGATTCCCCCTTCCCTAGTTGGAGTAGGAGAGGGAAGGAAGGGGGAGAAGGAGAGAAGGAAAGGGGACTGCCCGCCCCCCTCCCAATTCGGATTCGGCTTGAGAGGGGGGGCGCCCCCACCTTGGCTGCCTCCTCCTCCTTTCCACCGTGGCCCATTAAGGCCCATTGTCTCCCCGGGGGGTTCTGGTAACCTCCCGGTACTCCGGAAAATGCCCGAACTCATCCGGAACCATTCCGATGTCCAAACATAGGATTCCAATATATCGATCTTTACGTCTCGACCATTTTGAGAATCCTTGTCATGTCCGTGATCATTTCCAGGACTCCGAACTACCTTCGGTACATCAAACCACATAAACTCATAATACCGATCATCACCGAACGTTAAGCGTGCGGACCCTATGAGTTCGAGAACTATGTAGACATGATTGAGAATCATCTCCGGTCAATAACCAATAGCGGAACCTGGATGCTCATATTGGTTCCTACATATATTACACGAAGATCTTCATCAGTCAAACCGCACAACAACATACGTTGTTCCCTTTGTCATCGGTATGTTACTTGCCCGAGATTCTATCATCGGCATAATCATACCTAATTCAATCTCGTTACCGGCAAGTCTCTTTACTCATTCCGTAATGCTACATCCTGTAACTAACTCATTAGTTACAATGCTTGCAAGGCTTATAGTGATGTACATTACCGAGAGGGCCCAGAGACCCCTCTCCGATACTCAGAGTGACAAATCCTAATCTTAATCTATGCCAACTCAACAAACACCATCGGAGACACCTATAGAGCATCTTTATAGTCTCCTAGTTGCTTTGTATCGTTTGATAGCACACTAAGTGTTCCTCCGGCATTTGGGAGTTGCATGATCTCATAGTCATAGGAACATGTATAAGTTATGGAGAAAGCAATAGCAGTAAACTAAACGATCATCGTGCTAAGCTAACGGATGGGTCAAGTCAATCACATCATTCTCTAATGATGTGATCCCATTTATCAACTGACAACTCTTTGTCTATGCCTAGGAAACTTAAGCATCTTTGATCAACGAGCTCGTCAAGTAGAGGCATACTAGTGATACTCTGTTTGTCTATGTATTCACACATGCACTAAGTTTCCGGTTAATACAATTCTAGCATGAATAATAAACATTTATCATGATATAAGGAAATATAAACAACAACTTAATTATGACCTCTTGGGCATATTTCCTTCACCTTATGCCTCAGCCACAGGTTCTATCATGTATGTAATGCTGTGTACCAGACGTGATGTGTGCCTTGCTATAAGTTTAGCAGGGAGGTACCAAAGTAATCTAGGAGTGGATCACTGGACATCAGTCAAGAACATCCTGAAATACCTGAAAAGGACAAAGGATATGTTTCTCGTTTATGGAGGTGACAAAGAGCTTATCGTAAATGGTTACGTCGATGTAAGCTTTGACACTTATCTGGATGACTCTAAATCACAAATCGGATACGTATTTATATTGAATGGTGGAGCTGTCAGTTGGTGCAGTTCCAAGCAGAGCGTCATGGTGGGATCTACGTGTGAAGTGGAGTACATAGCTGCTTCGGAAGCAGCAAATGAAGGAGTCTGGATGAAGGAGTTCATATCCGATCTAGGTGTAATACCTAGTGCATCGGGTCTAATGAAAATCTTTTGGGACAATACTTGAGCAATTGTCATGACGAAAGAATCTAGATTTCACAAGAGAACCAAACACATCAAGAGACGCCTCAACTGAGTTCATAAGGTGTCGTATCAACTGATTTAGATGGTGCCCTATTTAACGTGAATCTAGCCATCTCTAAAGCATAACCCCAAAACGATAGCAGTAAATCGGTAAGAGACATCATAAATCGCACCATATCTAGTAAAGTACGATTACGATGTTCGGACACACCATTATGTTGTGGTGTTCCGGGTGGCGTGAGTTGCGAAACTATTCTGCATTGTTTCAAATGAATACCAAACTCATAACTCAAATATTCTCCTCCATGATCGGATCGTATAAACTTTATTTTCTTGTTATGATGATTTTCCACTTCACTCTGAAATTCTTTGAACTTTTCAAATGTTTCAGACTTATGTTTCATTAAGTAGATATACCCATATCTTCTCAAATCATGTGTGAAGGTGAGAAAATAACGATATCTGCCGCCAACATTGAAACGTCCATTTTGCATCATGCTTTTATATCGATATTTATTGCATTATGGGCTGTTATTACACATTATGTCACAATAGTTATGCCTATTCTCTCTTATTTTACAAGGTTTACACGAAGAGGGGGAATGCCGGCAGCTGAATGGGAAGGTCCTTATGTTATAGAGGAGTTCTATCGTTCCGGTGCCATAAAAATCAACAACTTCGAAGGCACAAATCCCATGGTGGTGAACGGTCAAAGAATCAAACACTATATCTCAGGTAATCCTATAAATGTTGAAACTAATGTTATTGAAACCATAACTCCGGAGGAGTATATAAGGGACACCTTCCAGAACGTTTCAGCCTCTGAAAAGGAAGAGGTATGTGGTACGGTATGTAAACCGACTCCAAAATAGTTCTAATAGCAATTTTTCTCCATTTTGGAATATTTAAGAAATTAGGAAAATAAGAAGCAGTCCGGAAAGGACACGAGGCATCCACGAGGGTGGAGGGCGCGCCCTACCCCCTTGGGCGCGCCCCCCTGCCTCATGGGCACCTCGTGTGCCCTCTGGACTCCGTTTTCTTGCACGATACTTCTTTTGGTCGGTAAAAATTCATTATCTAATCCCCCGAAGGTTTTGGCCGCTGTACCACGCAATTATCCTCTCTTTTTGTTTCGAGCTGTTTTCTGCCAGAGTTGTCAAGGCCAGGCATCATGTCATCCTCCGCCTCCATCAATGAGGGCAATGATGCTTGGCTAATGAAGATAGAGCTGAAGAGAGAAGAACCCGGGGAGATCAACAAGGATGATGGGATCAAGAAGGCCACGGAGGATCAAGCTCCAACAACGGAAGAAGAAGACATCCTTCAACATCATTACAATCTTCTTACCCCTACTGAAATTGAAGCTTTCAAGATGATTGAAATAGTTCAGGTGCAGACCAAGTATCTAACTCATGAAAATATTCTGTTGCAAGAGCATATCATCGCACTCAAGGGCATTATTCGTAAGTTGGAGCATCTCCTGCGCTCGATGCTGGACGACAAGCCTACATCATCAAGAACTCTGTCATCACTATCACCAATGGAGAATTGAGCATCGGGTATGGGCACTCCCCTTGTAAAATGCCAAGCTTGGGGGAGTGCCCCGGTATCGTATCACCACCACCTTTACCGGTTTTCTTAGTTCGATCCTTTTGATTATATCTTGATCTAGTAGAATAAAGTTTTAGTATGATTTAGTTTTCGAGTTTTGCTTTATGATCCTTTTATGTAATCGAGTCTGTGAGCTTTATATAAAAAAGATTAGTTTTGAGTCAAGGGCTTGGTTATCTTGCTTTGATCATGAGGGAATAAAAGAAAGAATAAAAAAAGAAATAAAGAGATCATATTGATCTTATGGAGAGTAATGACTTCACATATTAAGATTGGAAGGATGAATGTAAGGCTGATGCTGAATTATGAGATGATCATAAACAGAGCTCCAAATAGGACACCATGGGGAGCTCCATATCGACAACTGATGAGATATAAGGCAGCTCACCTTAGTACGA
>NC_057812.1:724756179-724757658 GCF_018294505.1 Triticum aestivum | reverse complement strand
AAAAAAAAAGGTTTAACGTGACTATGTTAAAGGGAATCCCTAAATTAAAAAATGCAAAAGGAAAATATAACTACTACGAGTGCATGGGGTGTGCACACGTTCCTAGATAATCAATTTGACCAATATATTATATGCAAACAAAGCTATGTGCTTAGAAAATTTATTTGAATTCAAATTTATTCGAAGCCTCATTCACCAATCTCAACGGCATTATGTTGATTTTAAAAATAGATGGTTCTGCAACATACCTTTACAAAATAGTCATAAGTAGATTTTAAAAATAGTGACAAATCCAACATGGGACAAGGCCAAACTAGATACTCCTGGTAGCCGACCACCGCGACAACCTTCTTTCACTTCACATTGAGGAAACGTGGCACACATGTTTGCAGTTAGAACATAAGATCAAACTTCAATTAACAAAACATCAAAATAAGAATTTCCTATCAACCCCAAATTATGTCACACATATGTATATCCGTCCACACACATAGCTAATATCACTGATATAATCCATTTATAAATGCAGCTCATAAAGCATAAATGCTATAGATAAAAGAATGTAGGGTCCCAAAAATAGCAATATAGGAACAAAGCCCTATCTCTTGCCAGGAACATTATTCCATAGAGATCATTTTTGGCTTGTTTGCATGTCTACATCAGAACAAGTAAAATATGGATGGAGAAATATCCAAGTATCTCTCTAACCAAACATGTTATACGTACAAATACACACCTTACTACTATTTCTATCAAAACAAGCAAACTCCCTAGTACAACTATTTTTTGGTGAATCATGGGAATCCTTCTCTGGACCAATAAGACTACTGCCTAAACATATCGGGTGCTACAAATCTGATTAACAAAATAAGTAGATACAGTGCTTACTGAAGATCCGAAAAAATCTCCTGAAGAAAATATGTCAAAACTATTCATTTGGAATTCCCAATATAGAGCATATAATGCCAGTCTTTAATTGAACAATTGTTTACTCACTGACAATGATCTGTCTGAAAAGGTACAAGTTTGTCAGAACAGAAAATGACTTGAAAGATCAGGAGTTAACAGAAGGCTCATTTCTAAATAGGGGTGACGAAAAAAAATTAGACATATGAAAAATGATATCACAACATATAGTCATGTAATAACAATTATGAAGGTATTATATGCGGACATCTCCTTGCTGAAAAAATTTAGTTTACAATAGTTATAATGGACCACCATGTAAACAATAAGTTATGTATAAGTCTTAATAACATGGAAAAGAAACATCGCATGATGCCAGCTAGTTGCCAACTTGAATAGCTAGCAAATTGCTTGAAGCAATATTTACAAATTTAACAGAAAAGTGCTACAAAGATGCGTTCCTGGCTATCAGTTTCAACTAACTGAAATAGAGTGCAACAATTGCCATACCATGTTCAAATTAAATGGTTAACACACACCAATTCATCCGTTGATTACGTCAATCTGTTCCTG
>NC_057812.1:724753200-724754926 GCF_018294505.1 Triticum aestivum | reverse complement strand
AATTATTATTGTACGCGTGTCGGATACACAGTTAAATCTAAAAAAATCCAAATAACAAATGGACAATTCAAAAGACAAGTGTGGGAAACAAATGGTGGAATATAAAAATTGACCAGAATATTTCGTCTAATGTTGAACAAAAAATCCCACAGTCTGAGATACCTTACAAAAGGAAAGGAGCAATATAGCAAATTAACAACGTAACTACGACATGTTGGTACATTTCCACCTACTACAGTTACTAAGCAATTGCAAGTCCACTGTGAACTTATACAGCGTATCACTAATTAGCCGGGCCAGCACGTATATTAAATCAGTAAAAAGGAAACAAAGCCTGATGTACTGCTTGCGCCATCCACACACAGCGTAGCACTAATCAGCCGAACTAGTAGGTATATTAAATCAGTACAAAGGAGACAAAGCCTGATGTACTGCTTGCCATCCACACAATTCAGAATTAACAAAGGTGTGGTATACATGGCACACTTCCGACAAAAATAATCAAGGGCCAAGTTCATTGTGATTCTATCTTGTGCAGATGTAGACAGAGCTTTGTGCATTTGTAAGTACTCAGTATTACTACATATCCTGCTTGCACTCAGCCAATGTAGTTGAATTTGCGAGTGGGTGGAGACGTTGCCTGAACCTACAAAGATTACACGTGCACGTTACTTACTCTATATGATTGACGCTTGTGGATCCTCCAGTACCAGCAACACGTGAAGAGTGCAGGCCTCCAAGGGGAAGAGGTACGTACCGTAGCTTGAGGGTGGCCTCCCACTGTGGAACCATGGAAGTAATCCACCGAGCGCAAGAACCTGTCGATGAAGGAGTGACCAGTTGACCACGTCGTTGTGCCAAGAGGACACCTCCTGTTGCTTGCACTCATAATGGAGGAGACACTCGATGGCAAGGGGTTCGGCGGCGTCAAATGGTTGCCGTCAACGTAGCGATGAGATCAGCAGCGGCGAACGGATCCGCTGGCGCATAGTATATTTTGCAGTTGCTCAACATACGCGATGCACCAGATATTCAACATTAAACATGGTCTTGTTCCAAAAAAGAAAACTTCTGTTTAAGTATACAATCAAGTGTGCCTATGTAATCGACACAAATAAATGGCAATGTTTTTAGGAATTGCAAGGTGGCCCACGACCAGAAAGGTCCCTAAATCATATAAATAATAAATACATGGCTAAGTGGTTAATACCTTTCCTTTTTAAAAAAATATGACAATCTCCAGCAGGGCAATCACTAAAGTTTGGCAGCAAAGAAAGATTTTAGAATCCTACAGTCAGCCCCTCTTTTCATCTCTGTGAGAAGACAAAGTAAATTCGATACTTTGGAGATATTCACTCAACAAAAGAAACTATAAAATAAGATAATCTACAACATATTGAGGCAATAAAAAATATTCCTGAACTCAATAGTCTAGAAAATATGATTGAATGATTATGCCAAGAAGACAACAACAGATGCAGAAGAATTCTCACCAACAAGTAATTCAGAAAATTGACCAGCAGTTAATATAGATAAGGTCGGGAGATGAACATCTATAAAAGATCAATAGCGAATTGTAGAAATATAGAGATAGCTTCACAATCACAGTGTGTTGAACAAATATAAACAACATGCATGTTTACATGCTAGCACTAGTAGAAAACAGGGCTTTGGTCCAGGCCGGGTCAGCCCATTAGTCCCGGTTCAGTCCAGAACCGGGACCAAT
>NC_057812.1:724748314-724753190 GCF_018294505.1 Triticum aestivum | reverse complement strand
TGGGCATTGGTCCCGGCTCGTGAGCCCAGGGGGCCGGCCGAGCCACGCGGGCCATTGGTCCCGGTTCATCTGGACCTTTTGGTCCCGGTTGGTGGGATGAACCGGGACCAATGGGCCTCGCTCCTGGCCCACCACCATTGGTCCCGGTTGGTGGCTTGAACCGGGATCAAAGGCTCCCCTTTAGTCCTGGTTCATGTCACCAACCGGGACCAATGAGGTGCCTATATATACCCCTCGCTCGCGAGCAGAGCACGCCAGTGCTCTGTTTTTCTCTGGCCGCGGGGGAGAGGGCTTGGTGGTGCTCTAGCTCACCTCCTATGCACACAAGGTGTTCGATGGAATGCCCGAGCCACACTACTTAAGCTTTCTCCTCTCCAAGCTCGACCTCCAAGCTCCATTTTCCATAATATTTGTCTAGGTTTAGCGGTCCGTCATGCCCCGTCCCCTTCTTCACCGCCGTCGATCACCCGCGCCGAGCTCATCGCCGGCACCACCGTGGTGAGCCTCTTGTTCTTATCTTCTTTCTGAAAGGAAAACTATTCTTACTTGCATGTTTACATAGATACTTGTATTATTTTCTTACTTTTATTATTGCATCTTACATAGTGCGATGGTTTTGGTATCCGCCCCCGTCGGCCCTCGTCCTGTCTATGATTCGGATGCGGTATATATATTGTCTTTATAACTATTGGTTCATTTATTGTTTATGAAAATTATGCCGACCAACGTGACATAGATTTTATTTATGTAGGATGTATGTGAATCGGAAATGCCAACCGACCCTATTGTTGAGAGGTTAAATTTAGTTGAAGAAGAAAACAGTTTGTTGAAGGAAAAATAAAAACAAAATTGAGAAGGAGAAGATGATATTGGAGTTGCATGTTGCAGATGTCGTCGATGATCACAAGATCAAGATGGATGCAATGCGCTTGAAGATTAGAAAGATTAGAAAATATGCCATTCATACCGAGGCTTGGTATCATTATGCCATTGGATCAATTGTTACCTTGGTTGCGATTATGATCGCATTTGTTTTCGCATTGAAATGTTTTACATAGTTTCATTGTATGGTTTAATTAATTAGATGCTCTGGAGAGCTATATATTGTTAGATGAGAACTATGTATGCACTTTGGTTTTAATGTGATGATGAACTTCTATTAATTTGGACACTTAATTATATATAATGCACGCAGATGAACCGACAATGGATGTACGGTGACAGACACACCTGCGAGTACATTAAGGGCGTGCATGAGTTTCTCGATGCCGCTGAGGCAAACAAGCAGAATGGTTTTATGTGTTGTCCATGCACTGAATGTGGGAATACGAGGTCTTACTCTAACCGGAAAATCCTTCACTCCCACCTGCTTTAGAAGGGTTTCATGCCACACTATAATGTTTGGACGAGGCACGGAGAAATAGGGGTTATGATGGAAGACGGCGAAGAAGAAAGTATGATGACAACTATGTGCCCCCTGAATACGGTGATGCTGCAACGGGGGGAGCTGGTGAAGATCAAGAGGAACCAGACGATGTGCCCAATGATGCTGCAACGGGTGAAGCTGCTGAAGATCAAGAGGAACCAGACGATGTGCCCGATGATGATGATCTCCGCCGGGTCATTGTCGATGCAAGGACGCAATGCGTAAGTCAAAAGGAGAAGCTGAAGTTCGATCGCATGTTAGAGGATCACAAATAGGGTTATACCCCAATTGCGAAGATGGCAACACAAAGCTCGGTACCATACTGGAATTGCTGCAGTAGATGGCAGAGAATGCTGTGGCTGACAAAGGATTTGAGAAGCTACTGAAAATATTGAAGAAGAAGCTTCCAAAGGATAACGAATTGCCCGACAGTACATACGCAACAAAGAAGGTCGTATGCCCTCTAGGATTGGAGGTGGAGAAGATACATGCATACCTTAATGACTGCATCCTCTACCGCGGTGCATACAAGGATCTGAACGCATGCCCGGTATGCGGTGCATTGCGGTATAAGATCAGACGAGATGACCCTGGTGATGTTGACGGCGAGCCCCCCAGGAAGAGGGTTCCTGTGAAGGTGATGTGGTATGCTCCTATAATACCACGGTTGAAATGTCTATTCAGAAACGAAGAGCATGCCAAGTTGATGCGATGGCACAGTGAGAACCGAAAGAAAGATGGGAAGTTGAGAGCACCCGCTGACGGGTCGCAGTGGAGAAAAATCGAGAGAAAGTACTGGGATGAGTTTGCAAAGGACCCAAGGAATGTATGGTTTGCTTTAAGCACGGATGGCATCAATCCTTTCGGGGAGCAGAGCAGCAATCACAGCACCTGGCCCGTGACTCTATGTATGTATAACCTTCCTCCTTGGATGTGCATGAAGCAGAAGTTCATTATGATGCCAGTTCTCATCCAAGGCCCTAAGCAACCTGGAAACGACATTGATGTGTACCTAAGGCCATTAGTTGAAGAACTTTTACAGCTGTGGAATGGAAACGGTGTACGTACGTGGGATGAGCACAGACAGGAGGAATTTAACCTTAAGGCGTTGCTGTTCGTGACCATCAACGATTGGCCCGCTCTCAGTAACCTTTCAGGACAGACAAACAAAGGATACCACGCATGCACGCACTGTTTAGATGACACTGAAAGTATATACCTGGACAAATGCAGGAAGAATGTGTACCTGGGCCATCGTCGATTTCTTCCGACCAACCATCAATGTCGAAAGAAAGGCAAGCATTTCAAAGGCGAGGCAGATCACCGGAAGAAGCCCGCCATGCGTACCGGTGATCAGTACTTGCTATGGTCAATGATTTACACTACGTAATATTTGGAAAGGGTCCCGGTGGAGTAGCCGTTCCAAATGACGCTGAGGGACACGCACCCATGTGGAAGAAGAAATCTATATTTTGGGACCTACCCTACTAGAAAGACCTAGAGGTCCGCTTTTCAATCGACGTGATGCACATGACGAAGAACCTTTGCGTGAACCTGCTAGGCTTCTTGGGCGTGTATGAGAACACAAAAGATACACCTGAGGCACGGGAGGACCTGCAAGATTTGCACGAAAAAGACGGCATGCCTCCGAAGCAGTATAAAGGTCCTGCCAGCTACGCTCTTACGAAAGAAGAGAAAGAAATCTTCTTTGAATGCCTGCTCAGTATGAAGGTCACGACTGGCTTCTCGTCAAATATAAAGGGAATAATAAATATGCCAGAGAAAAAGTTTCAGAACCTAAAGTCTCATGACTGCCACGTGATTATGATGCAACTACTTCCGGTTGCATTGAGGGGGCTTCTACCGGAAAACGTCCGATTAGCCATTGTGAAGCTATGTGCATTCCTCAATGCAATCTCTCAAAAGGTGATCGATGAAGAAATCGTACCAAGGCTAAGGAGTGATGTGGCGCAATGTCTTGTCAGTTTCGAGCTGGTGTTACCCCCATCCTTCTTCAATATCATGACGCACGTCCTAGTTCATCTAGTCGACGAGATTGTCATCCTGGGGCCCGTATTTCTACACAATATGTTCCCCTTGAGAGGTTCATGGGAGTCCTAAAGAAATATGTCCGTAACCGCGCTAGGCCAGAAGGAAGCATCTCCATGGGCCATCAAACAGAGGATGTTATCGGGTTTTGTGTTGACTTCATTCCTGGCCTTAAGAAGATAGGTCTCCCTAAATCACGGTATGAGGGGAGACTGACTGGAAAAGGCACTCTTGGAAGAGACTCAATAATATGCAGGGATGGATATTCTTGGTCTCAAGCACACTACACAGTTCTACAGAACTCTATCTTGGTGACCCTGTATGTCGATGAACACAAGAACAGTCTGCGCTCCAAACACCCGGAGCAGTGCGACGACTGGATTACATGTGAACACATCAGGACTTTCAGCAGTTGGTTGGAAACACGTCTCAGAGGTGACAACACTGTTTGTGATGAGTTGTACTTGTTGTCCAGGGGACCATCTTTGACTGTATTGACTTACAAAGGATACGAGATAAATGGGAATACATTTTACACGATCGCCCAAGATCAAAAGAGTATCAACCAAAACAGCGGTGTCCGCTTTGATGCAGCAACCGCGAGTGGAAAGGACACATATTATGGTTACATAGTGGACATATGGGAACTTGACTACGGACTTGATTTTAAGGTCCCTTTGTTTAAGTGCAAATGGGTCAATCTGTCAGGCGGCGGGGTACAGGTAGACCCACTGTACGGAATGACAACACTGGATCTGAAAAATCTTGGGTACACTGACGAACCGTTCATACTAGCCAATGATGTGGCACAGGTTATCTATGTGAAGGACATGTCTACCAAACCGAGAAAAAAAAGATAAGGAAGCGAATACATCATACGATGAGCCAAAGCGCCACATAAAGAATGAAAAAATAAAGCAAAAAACAAAAGAAAATAAAATAAATAAAGCAACAAAAAAACAAAAAAAATGCCACCTACTGGGCCCCCACGGCCTTAATACGACTAGAAACCCATCAAAGGGCCAGGATTCAGTCTCGCAGGAGGTTCAGTAGGCCCACAGGCATAGCAGTGACAATTAGGCCCGTAAGCCTGCAATGGAGAGAAGCTCGAGAGGGGTGCGACAGTGGGGCTTATAAACCACTTCGCACCCCTCTCAACTAGCAAGGTGGGACTAAACTTTCGACGCCGCAGCCGCACAAGGCCTTTGGTCCCGGTTGGTGCTACCAACCGGGTCCAAAGGCTGCCGCTTCCCGCCCTTTGGGCTACTGAAAAGAGGCCTTTGGTCCCGGTTGGTGGCACCAACCAGGACTAAAGGGGGGCATTGGTCACGGTTGGTGCCACGAACCGTGACCAATGCTTCGTCTATATATACAACACTTGTAAAAATTTTGGTTCAGTTC
>NC_057812.1:724746867-724747292 GCF_018294505.1 Triticum aestivum | reverse complement strand
TTAATTTGCAAAATATTGATATGATGTAGATTTATGTATGTATGTATGAGTTGGGGAGAAAGTTTATAATTTTTGTTCATATATACTGTAGATGTATGTATGATGAATTTTGATATTTTTTGTTCATATATAATGTAGATGTCTATGTATGTATGTAATGATATTGATGGATGTATGTATATAGAACATTCATAGAAAATATGACGAATCCGATATGACCAATGTCCCCCTCCGGTTCACTCGGGAACACTAACTCTCTCGGAGAAAAAAATGTTATCGGGGATAAAAACGTTATCGGGGTCGAGGGTTGTTGAACATGAGAGGAAGAAGAGGATAAAAAAGAAGAGGACGCTCCTCTATTCTTTCTTCTCCTCTTTTTTTCTTCTTCTTCCTCTTTTTTTATCGGGAACGAGGGTCGTCGAGGG
>NC_057812.1:724746089-724746633 GCF_018294505.1 Triticum aestivum | reverse complement strand
AAGAAGAGGAGAGGAAGAAGAGGAAATCTTCTCCTCTATTCTTTCTTCTCTTCTTTTTTCTTCTTCTTCCTATATGTATTAGTTTTTTTATTTAGGTTGTTAATTAGTAGATATTAATTTTGTTCATATATGTATGGATGCATGTGATATGTATGTATGTATGTATGTATGTATGTATGTATGTATGTATCGGGTATGTCATTGTCGATATACCCCCTAACCGATAACTTCGACATGAGGGGGTCGAGAGGGGGTCTAGGGTCGCCGAGGGGTCGAGGGTCGTCGAACATGAGAGGAAGAAGAGGCTAAAAAAGAAGAGGAAGAAGAAAAAAAAAGAGGAGGAACTCCTCTATTCTTTCTTCTCCTCTTTTTTTCTTCTTCTTCCTCTTTATTTTATCGGGAACAAGGGTCGTAGAGGGTCGCCGAGCGGTAGAGGAGAAACCCTAAATAAAAAGTATCGTTGGTGTGAGATACATGTACCGTCGGTGTCGGACACTACATCCACGTCCCACAAGTGGCGCGGGCTTCGACGCCCACGTCACTT
>NC_057812.1:724740909-724745854 GCF_018294505.1 Triticum aestivum | reverse complement strand
CCCACGTCACTTGTGGGACGTGGATGTAGTGCCCGACACCGACGGCCACATGTATCTCACACCCACGATACTTGCTATTTAGAGTTTCCTCTACCGTTCGGCGACCCTGACCCTCGACGACCCTCATTTCCGATAAAATAAAGAGGAAGAAGAAGAAGAAAAAAAGAGAAGAAGAGAAGAAGAAGAAAAAAAAGAGGAGAAGAAAGATACTTGCTATTTAGGGTTTCCTCTACCACTCGGTGACCCTCGACGACACTCGTTCTCCTCTATTCTTTCTTCTCCTCTTTTTTCTTCTTCTTCCTCTTCTCTTTTTATCCTTGAAGCGTTGTCGAGGCCACCCCAAACCCTAGAGAAGCAGCGTCGAGGCCACCCCAAACCCTAGAGAAGCACCGTCGAGGCCATTAATTAATATTAGTTCTATGTTTGCCACTAATATATCCATCTGTCATGTTTGAATAATAATTGCGACGTTGTCATTATTTGTAGAAATTATAGACACCGCCCGAGACGAAGTACAAGAAGAGTTGTTGGGGGACATAATTGCACGAGGAAGTGATGCCGTCGTCTCGTTGTTTCTCAACGACACCGATGGTCTGGAAGCAGCTGGCTATGATTATGATGGCTCCGGTGACCTAATGCCGGTGCAAGAAGGGGACCTTGAGGACGGCTCCGGTGACCCAATGCCGGTGCAAGAAGGAGACCGTGATGACGTCTCTGGTGACCAAACCAAGTCCGGCCAGGTATATATATATTAGTTAAGCTTCTGCTGACTAGCTAATTGATGCATTCATTGCTTTGGTCTGTACACATATTAATTAAGTCTTTGTTCTTTTTTATAGCCCTGCGGATCGAGCACAACTTCGGTAAAGAGACGAGGCCCGAAGAAAAAGTTGATCTCGGATGAAAAGTTTGAGATCATAGCAATCGCGCCCGACGGCCAACCGATTGAACCCCTCCGGACAAAGAGTGCATTTGTTGCTCAGTGCGGGGTTTTGGTTAGGGACAAGATCCCGATCAGCATCCAGCAATGGTTAAAGCCGGCTACAGAAGACCCTGAGGTGTCTTATGTCAATGATATGCAAAAAAATGATCTTTGGACTGAGTTGAAGTCAAATTTCACCCTACCGCCAGAGGATGATCCAGAGAAGCCTGTTAAAGAGCAATTAATCAAGTCTTTTGCTCTTAAGAGGATGGCAGAACTATTCAGGAGGTGAAAGAAAGAGCTGAATAAGTTTGTCGAAAATAAAGAGACACCAGAATTCAAGGGCAGATATGAGAAGATCAGAGATCACTGGCCCGCATTTGTGCCCCACAAGACATCGGAAAAGAGTAAGAAGATGTCGGCGACAAACAAGCAAAATGCTACGAAGAAGAAGCATCACCATCGCACGGAGTCAGGTGGCTACCTCATAGCCCGGCCTAAGTGGGCCAAGACTGAGAATGATCTGGTTGATAAAGGGATCGAACCAGAGACAATTAACTGGCCAGACCGTTGCCGGACTTGGTTCTTCGGGGCTGGCGGAACCTTGGACCCTGTAACAGAGAAGTGCATTTGGACGAACGACCAAATGGACATACCAGTCAGGAAGCTTCAGCAGTATATCGACGTAGCGCAGCATGGGACGTTCTTTCCAAATAGAGAGAACGATGAGCTCACAATGGCCCTCGGGAATCCTGAGCACCCTGGACGGACACGAGGCACGCCAGGCTCCATTCCGTGGAAGGTTGGGTTTCCGGATGCAGGCGGTTACAAATCCCAGGAGAGGAGGAAAAAATTGCAGCAGACCCAAATGCAGGCGCTGCAAGCAAGGGTACAAGCGATAGTGGAACGAGAAGCAAATCGCAGCAAACGTACTGCCGAAGCTTCCCCCGAAGCTACCCCGCCATCTCAGCGGAGAAGCAGCGTGGCTTCCACCGAGCTGCTTCAGCCGGAGCATGCCTTGACGGCTCCTGCCAGCTATCCCATGGATGCTATCACGGAGTCTCAAAATTGCCACCTTATGACGCAATGGATGAATTTGAAGGTCAAGGCGGCTATTGGCTCTGTTTATCCTACTGAACCCGGCGCAACTTTTCACCGACCAATTCCAGAAGGATATGCTAGGGTGATGGTGGATGAAATAATGGAGGGATTTGAGGACCTCCAGCTTGACCACCCTACCGGTGAAGGGGAGACTAGGCTGGGGTCTGCTCTGAAGACTCCATGCCTATGGCGGAAGGAGCTCATCAACCTTCCGAACTGGACGCCTCCGCCTCCTCCTCCTCCTCCGGCAAGTCAGGGCACTCCGCCTCCTCCACCGCCTCCTCCTTCGGCGAGTCAGGGCACCTTGCCTCCTCCACCGCCTCCTCCTCCAGCGAGTGACGATCAGGGCACTCGACCGGCTCCTTCTCCGGCGCGTGGCGGCACTCCGCCTCCTTCTCCGCCTGCGCCGACGTGCCCGAGCAGCCAGCCTCCTCCTTCTCCGCCTCGTCAGCAAGGGCGGAAGAGACCTGCCGCCGCTCCGGCCGCTCCGGCGCGTCGTAGTCCTTGTCCTCCGCCTGGTAAGCAAGTAAAGAAGACAACCACTCCGTCTGCTCTGCCGGCGTCTAGCAGTACAGCCAGAGGCGGGAGGACATACAGATTCGGTCCTTCTCTGAAGACTCCAGAGAAGTTACCATACGAGAGGACCCCGGAGGAGAACGCCGAGATCGCGCGAGAAGAAGTGAGGAACTTCTTTGAAGGGGTGAAAGCAAAGAAACATCGACCTCCAGAGGAGAAGGTAGATCCGGTGAAAGTGAAGCGTACTCTGGCTGCCCTGACAAAACCACCCAAGTCTCCGCCGAAAGGAAACTATGAGCACATTATTGGAAAGGAATTTGCCGAAGCAGAGCGGTCGGGAAGTACTGTCAGTGATCAAAGGCTGAAAGAATGACGAGCTAGGAAACAAATTGCCCAGCTCGGCGAACAAGCGAAGCAATCATGCCCCCCGCTCAAGGTGCCTAGCGACAACGTCGCTAATGATCCGAGGATGGTGCCTGGTTATAGCAATCTTGGCGATTACCTGCCCGACGATGTACATTATGAACCCATGGAGGTGCAAAGACAAAGATACGAGTACATGAAGCCTCTCGTCAAAGATGAAGGATCTCTATCAACGATGATGCGAAGATTGCATGATTGGTACTTGAAAATCTGCAGAGACTCTGGGGGAGGAGTACTTTGTATGTGAAAGTTAAAAAGGAGCATGACCTCGTTGGAATTGAACTGTTGCCTGTTCCATTTGAGGAGTTCGTTCAGTTTTTCAATCAATTGGCCCTCGATAAAACAACGGTCACCTGCTACTGTCTGTAACTAGTACTACTTCTGTCATTAAGTCTCTCTATATAGCTCAACTCTTTCATTGCATGTATTTATAATCATCCTCACTATATTATGCAGATTGAAGATCACCGAATTGAAGAAAAGACAAGTCGGTGATATTGGGTTCATTAACACATATCTCATAGATGCAACTCAGGTTAAATTTCATGCCGCGGATACCGAGGCCAACTTGCTACAATCGTTGGTAATAAATGAAAACAAAGATATACTCCCTCCGTTCCTTAATATAGGGTGTATAGTTTTTGGCACGGAAATTAAAGAACGCATGTGGAGGAAAAAATTCACAAGTTTTGGGCGAGATTACACCTGACTAATTGACATGAGAAGATAGAGGAGCTTGCCTAACATAAGGAAATGTAATCAAATCCCTAAAAACATTATCCAGATGAGTGGTGCAACGCAATACACCTTATATTTCGGATTTTTTCTCAAAAACCTATACACCTTATATCAAGGAACGGAGGGAGTAATACTCTTTCCTTACAACTTCAAGTGAGTGTTACTGTCTTGTGCGTATTCGGTTTCCCTTATATATTAGTCAAGGTTATAGTAATGTAATCGATGAGTTATGCATGTGTGTGCAGTTACCACTATATTCTCCTAGAGATTAAGCTTGAGCAGGGACTAGTAACTGTCTTAGACTCAAGACGAAAAGATCCCTAGGACTATGCGGACATGACTCAAATGCTCGAGAAGTAAGTTAAATCAATCATTATCCACCATATCAGCAACTTTGTTCATTTCCTGATATATCAAGTAATTGTTTTCTTTGTCTGGTAGGGTTTGGAAAAAATTCTCCAAAAAACCTCCAGGACTCCCGAAGAAGCTGCAATTTAGACACCCAAAAGTAAGTACTATAGTAGCATGTTCCGCGCATCTCCTATTGATTTGGCATTCTTGCTTATCAGTTTGATTGACCTCTATTTCTTGTAAAGTGGTTGTGGCAGGAACAAGGAAATGATTTCTGTGGATACTACGTTTGCGAGTCCATCTGCCACACGACCTGTGAGCGGGGCTACACTGACGAACAATATGAAGTACGTAAATAACAACATTCACAATTTTATTTTATAACCATCATTTCTATTGAGTTTTATTCATTCATATATATATGTATTGACCCCCTTCTTCAAATTAGATGTTTCGGAAGCGGGATGAACTCCTAGCACCAGCTCGCATGCGAGCAATTCAAAAGGAATTGGCGGCATTCTTTCTTGACCACGTGATCGCTGAAGACGGAGAATACTATGTGGACCATGAGTTCGTATGATTATATTTGTAAGAGATAATTATTGTATATATGTAGCCGGTAGTGTCGGATAGATATACGAGAACTTGTTGTTCGACCAATCTCTCAGAGAATGAGAGGTGGTCGATATCACTTCTCTCTGTATGCATATATGTTCATGACGATCTTCTGTTTCCTTCGTTTGCTTACTAACTATCTAGCGTGTCTAGTCCTCTCTATACGTATGTATAGTACATAGCGTCAACCAAGCACGGACATAAGAGAGGACACTTCTCTCTATTAATTATAGCTAGCTAACACAATATATAAAACATCTAAATTAACCCCCCCAAAAC
>NC_057812.1:724736105-724740102 GCF_018294505.1 Triticum aestivum | reverse complement strand
CAAGCCACAGAAATGCTGACGCGTGGATGCCTATTGGTCCCGGTTTGGTGCCACCAACCGGGATCAAAGGGTCTCCTGCCTGGGCTCCGCGCACAGGCCACGTGGAGGCCCATCAGTCCCGGTTCTGGATTGAACCGGGACTAAAGGGACAGGGCATTAGTACTTTAGTCCCGGTTCAGGAACCGGGACAAAAGGCCCTTACTAATCGGGACAACAGGCCCTTTTTCTACTAGTGTAGTGGCTATCCAATCAACTATCTTCTGTGTGCGCATGTGTTGCTAGTCAATCAGTCAATACACTTATTCGAGCTATGCTGCTACCCAAGTTTGATCTCTCTCAAGGGAAGCCAGCTTTGCTGTGCTTGCAATTTGCCGTCAGCCAAAGACACGTGACAGCTGAAATACTGGTTTCAGGAATATACATATGCTAGTGGTTTATATATCTCGATCAAAGATCATCTGAGTGTTTGACAATTTAACATGACCCTTATGTAAGAGGGACACATGATCCACCTATTACTTCATACACCCTCCGTTCGAAATTACTCGTCGTGGTTTTAGTTCAAATTTGAATTAAAACCACGACGAGTAATTTAAAACAGAGGGAGTACATGATACATGTTAAATCTCTTCATAACATGTAGGCATTTCAGGTACGAAAGCGCTTTGCACACCATGGGCTCCAGGATGATTTCGCTCGATGGGATTTGGAGCCACACAGATTTAAAAAAATAAAGTTAATCCCATGATCTACCTGACTTGTCATCTATGGATCGTGCGTCGATACTCGTGTGCATAGCAGTGCTCTTCCAGGTAAGACGAACATGTTTTAGAACATCCTGTGTGGAAACTAAAATAAACAAATAAATAAAGAGCATCAATTGTCTAACAGTCCTTATCACTGTTATGACTATAATAAGGATTGTTTTTCCAATTCACACATGAAAATACATCGATCCAGCGATTCTCAATGTCGATTGTTTACCATGGTTTTAATCAACCTGTCATCAAACCCACTGCATATATTTGTGTCAGATAACAATATGCTAATGAACATTTATTCTCCACTTGATTTAAACAATCATTTATTCTTCATTAAAATTGCAATATGCACCTTTTTTTACAATCAATACCATATATATTATAGTAGCAAATAGTACATGGTATAGATACATGAGCTGAATAAATCTAGACGTGATCACCAGGGCAAAGAATTTGTCAAGAAAAGAAGAGACGCACAATCTACCAAAAATTCTATAACGTCAGAGCAATATGCACTACACACACGGGCATAATACAATGAAAACGCAGGAGAGGACAGAAATTGACGTACCTGTGGTGGTGTCCTCGATGGAGCAAAGGGATTCTTGAATTCTGGGATGTTGGCTTTCCACGCATCCACGTACATCTGCTACGCCTCATGCAGGCGCCACTGCATTCCCTTGGAACTCATCGGCGTGGTGCGCGCGGTGATGGCGGGGTTCCGCGGCGGCAGAACCTGACGATGTCCAAGCGGGGCGGCGAGCCCTCGGCGCGGGCGTGGAGGAGCGCTGACGGATTCGTCCTCCGGAACGAGGGACCTCTGACCAGCAGACGACGGCGGCGGCGGGGGTTGTGTCGTGTGGCTCGATTGGATCTCACGCATGAGAGAGAGAGAGGGAAAAGGAAAGGGAGATACGGGATGCAGGCGCGGGCCTGCTTTGGTTTCAATGTGTGTTTTGTTTCGGGTTTTTTTACCGGTTTTTCTGCTGTGTGATGTGGGACAGAAAAATCGTTGGAATAGGTCCGGTCGGCGGGAGGGAGGGTAACAAACGAACGAACGATGTACAAACTGGTTCATTATTGGAAAAGTAGAGATTTTCTAATTAATATGATTGAGTGATTTAAGGTAAGGTTAATTAATTTAGATTTGATCTTTAAAGATTGTTCATGATTGATTCTACATTACATTGCTATATAACTTGCGCCAGTATGGAAAGTTCTAATCTGTTCAGATGTCTTTCGTTGTGTGAGAGGGTGACACCAAAATAAACCGATGAAGTGGGGGGAGGGGACAAAAAAAAATATACGAAAAAAAACTAGCGAAGGTGGGAGGAGGTACCAAAAAAACCATGAAAGATGGGACGAAAAAAACCTCGAAGCAAGACTACCAACTGCTTTATTAAAAGTAAAGATTCGCAAGATGCAGCACACACCTCGAACTTGACAGTTCTCCGTAGCTCCGTTGCGACGATATCTATTATATCCACAATAATTTAAAACAAGATGGCGCAGAAAAAGGGTTCACTTGACATAGCCCGTTAATTTATTTTGCTTTAGAAAAAAACAATAACATCATCGTTGACAATAATTGACACTTCCTTTCTGCATGAAATTGTTCACCCAAACTCGCAAGATAGGGGTACCACTCTTTGCACATAGCTTGCTGCAGGAAAGAGCTGGCGGAGGTTATCATTAAAGATTAAAAAAATCATAAGAAATAGTCACAATATGTTTTCTTATAATTTGGCTTTGTTTGTTTTGCAATAATCTCATATCGAACAATCTCAAAGAAGTATGATCCTATTAGGCACTAGGGCTTGGCCTTGGGGTGAAGGCAATGTCCAGTTTTCTGATGAGAGGGGGAGGGGGCAGGGGGTAGGAGGGTGGTGGTATTGTTCGCTAGGGGAGGAGGGGGAGATAGTTTTTTTTTTGAACGAAGGCTCGCGAAGAGCCCGGCTTTGAATTAACAAAGCCATCAATCGATTAGGATTACAAACTCTGGAGTACAACCTCGACATAAACCATAAACTAAAAAGAAAACACGGCAAGATACAATTGTGCCGGGGAAGCTCACATGCCAGACATACAACAAACTGGAAAAAAGGTCAACATGAAGCACCTAGCTCGAAGATGACAAGGCCTCTTGCACGCACGAAGCCTGGGAGAAGGGAGATGCCGGCGAAGGAGAGGAAGATCAGATGACCGAGAGAGGCAACCGTCGCCACAACACCTGGGACCCAGACGGGAAACACGACTATCCAGATCCATCATCGAAGAAGGCCCCTGCCTCCTCGCCTGGCTCGAAAGGCGCCGAACCGTCGACGAATGGACACGCTCAGCCTAGAACCTGGATGAGTGTCACCGATGGCATCCACATTGTTGGGACCAGGCAGACCCGGTCTGCCGTCGACTTCTCACCTAAGAGCAGAACATCACCAAAAACCAAGGACCCAGGCATTCAAGAGGAGAGCTGCCCGAATGCATTAACGAGTAGCAGCCAGGGCCAAGATCAAAATGGGGAGCTTCTGCACAACCGGCTCGCTGGAGTGGCACTGCTGGGGGGAATCCCTATTCCCTCCTCTCCAGTAGCGACGGGCACTGGAGTAGGATCACACATGGCCTGAACCAGGGTGAACACCACCACCGCTGGAGTTTATGCTGCTGCCGCCGACACCCACCGCACACATCACAGCGAAGTCCAAATTCCCACCTTGCTCAAAGCAGCGCCTTCAAGACGGATACGGCGCCAAGGGCGTCGCCGCTGCCCAACCGCGTTGGGATTTTCAGCCGGGAGGACAAGGGGGAGGGGCGGGGAAGGTATACCTGACAGATGCCTCCAAGAAGGTGCGCGGCGCCCACGGGCGTCGCCGTCGTCACAGCCAGCAGGGCTGGCTAGGGATTTCTCCTTGCAATATTCCCGTCACCACGCCCACCCGTCGGAGAACCGGCCTCCAGGACGGAGCTGGTCATATCTGGGGGAAGGACTTGCAGAATCCGCAGCAGAGGATTGAAGGCGGCTAGATCTGGAGCCACGAAGCTGAAGCCGCCGCCGCCATGCCCTGGCTCGGATCCACCGGGTACCTCGCCGTCCACACGGCCGAGGGGCACCGGCCCGCACCTGCGCCACCATGCACCGAAGATCCGGTGGCGCCAATCTAGCCCGCCGCCCCGGGTCCTGAGACCCCCCGCGAGGGATGCGGGGCAGCAGGAGAGGCCCTGCCGCTACCTTCATCAGC
>NC_057812.1:724697032-724735936 GCF_018294505.1 Triticum aestivum | reverse complement strand
GGAGGGGGAGATAGTTGGGAATGGATAAATCAGAACAACGACACTCGAGGCGAGGAGGATGAATCGTTTGTGGCATGCATCAATATGTTAATCTCCTGCAAGCATCTGGTCAAATAATATTCTCGGGTTGCTTTATGTTGAATATATATAAGTCAGCGTGGTTCATTGGTCGGACATGGACACTTCGGAAGGCACGAACTCCACTGATCGGCGTGATGATTTATTTTATTTCTTTCCAGAAAAAAACATTTCGCCAGATTATGCCTTTTAGTATTTCGTACATTTTGTTGTGTGATAGATATTTTTTGAGGAAACTATATTTTTCGTCCCTTAATTATTGGCAGAGTCTAGATTTGGTCCCTCAACTACTGAAAACAAAACAATTTGCACCGTCAACAACTGAAATCAGACTAGATTCGTCCTTGGTCCCTATTTTGACCGGTTTTGGTGTTGTCTCACTCCGGTTTTGACCGTGTCGATGCAACTTTGTGTAATATTTGAAAATTCCGGTACCTTTTTCAAAATTTTGAACTCTTTTAAATTCCGCATACTTTCTTCAAATTTGCATACTTTTTTTCCAAGTTCACGTACTATTTTCAAATCCGCATAGTTTTTCAAAGACATAGTTTTTTCAAATGCATGTATTTTTCAAATTCACATACTTTTTTCAAATTAGTATACACTTTTTTTGGAAAATTCATGATTTTTTTTAAAAAATACGTGAATTTAAAATGAATTGAGCGGATTTGAATAGAGTATGTGAATTAAAATATCATGGATTTGAAAAATTCACACGAATTTTAGTCAGCATCGATAAAAACCGAGGTGAGTCAGGACCAAAACTAGTCAAAACCGAGACCAGGGATGTACCTTGTCCGATTTTAGTAGTTCGGGGTGCAAGTTGTCCAGTTTTGAAGTTGAGGAATCAAATCTAAACTCTGTCAAAAGTTGAGAGATGGAAAATATACCTTTATCTTTTTTTTAACCGTGTGCAATGACTGATTCAACATTAGTGTGCCAACGATAAGGGGTGCATAACCACTGTGGCAGCATGAGAAGGCACTAACGACGAGCCCGTGAGCAGTAAGAGCAACTCTAGCAAACCCCGGATTCGGTCGGTCCGCAAAACGCGTTTGCGGTTCGTGGAAAACGGCCTTTGCGGTCTGGCTCAGACGGCCGCAGATGCAAACCCCCCAAACGGATCCGTATAAAAGGATATTCGTGGAATAACTTTTTTTACAGGTTGGCTTTTGCGGGGTCTGCTCGGACACCGCCGTGTCGAACCGCAAATAGAAAACACCCAATTCTGGCATTTGACATAGGTTTCCACAAATAAGATCAAATTTAAAATGACATAACACACTTTACACGCAAATAAAAGTCAAGTTAGTAGGACAAACGCAAAAGAGGGCCTTGCAAAAGTGACGCCCATGTCCGGCATCATCTTGGTCGATCTTCACTCCACGCCATCGAGTCCATCTTGAGGTTCATCGCCACCACCGAATCCACCTTCGGCGCTTGTTCCAACTCCCGCACTGAAATCATCGACGTTGACACCATACGGAGTAGAGAAAACATCTCCGGAACTGTAACACACACCGGCTGATACGTCTCCAACGTATCTATAATTTTTTATTGCTCCATGCTATATTATCTACTGTTTTGGACTATATTGGGCTATATTTTCCACTTTTATATTATTTTTCGGACTAACCTATTAACCGGAGGCCCAGCCCAGAATTGCTGTTTTTTTGCCTATGTCAGTGTTTCGAAGAAACGGAATATCAAACGGAGTCCAAACGGAATAAACCTTTCTGGAACGTGATTTTTTTCCCGAATATGACCCAGGAGACTTGGACCCTACGCTAAGGAAGCTTCGAGGTGGGCACGAGGTAGGGAGGAGCGCCCTATACCCCCAGGTGCGCCCCCCACCCTCGTGGGCCCACCAAAGCTCCACCGACGTACTTCTTCCTCCTATATATACCTACATACCCCCAAACAAACAGAGACGGAGCCAAAAACCTAATTCCACTGCTGCAACTTTCTGTATCCACGAGATCCCATCTTGGGGCCTGTTCCGTAGCTCCGCCGGAGAGGGTCGTCATCACGGAGGGCTTCTACATCATTATAGCCTCTCCGATGAAGTGTGAGTAGTTTACCTCAGACCTTCGGGTCCATAGTTATTAGCTAGATGGCTTCTTCCCTCTTTTTGGATCTCAATACAAAGTTCTCCCCCTCTCTCGTGGAGATCTATTCGATGTAATCTTCTTCTTTTTGCGGTGTGTTTGTTAAGACCGATGAAGTGTGGGTTTATGATCAAGTCTATCTATGAATAATATTTGAATCTTCTCTGAATTATTTTATTTATGATTGGTTATCTTTGCAAGTCTCTTCGAATTATCGGTTTGGTACCAACTTGATTGGTAGTTCTTGCCTTGGGATAAGTGCTTAGCTTTGGGTTCGATCTTGCGGTGTCCTTTCCTAGTGACAGAAGGGGCAGCAAGGCACATATTGTATCGTTCCCATCGAGGATAACAAGAAGGGTTTATTTCATATTGCATGAATTTATCTCTCTACATCATGTCATCTTGCATAAAGCGTTACTCAGTTTCTAACTTAATACTCTAGATGCATGCTGGATAGCGGTCGATGAGTGGAGTAATAGTAGTAGATGCAGAATTGTTTCGGTCTACTTATCACGGACGTGATGCCTATATACATGATCATGCCTAGATATTCTCATAACTATGCTCAATTCTGTCAATTGCTCAACAGTAATTTGTTCACGCACCATAGAATACTTATGCTCTTGAGAGAAGCCACTAGTGAAACCTATGGCCCCTGGGTCTATTCTCATCATATCAATCTCTATCACTTTAATCTTTCTTTGCTTTTTTACTTTGCCTTTTACTTTCCACTTTGCATCTCTATGCCAAAAATACCAAAAAATATTATATCTATCAGATCTCACTCTCGTAAGTGATCGTGAAGGGATTGACAACCCCTAATCACGTTGGTTGCGAGTAGCTATCATTATGTGCAGGTGCGAGCGACTTGAGCGTGGCCTCCTACTAGATTGATACCTTGGTTCTCAAAAACTGAGAGAAATACTTACGCTACTCTGCTGCATCATCCTTTCCTCTTCGGGGAAATCCAACGCAAGCTCAAGAGGTAGCAAGAAGAATTTCTGGCGCCGTTGCCAAGGAGTCTACGCAAAAAGTCAACATACCAAGTACCCATAACAATCCCTATCTCTCGCATTACATTATTTACCATTTGCCTCTCGTTTTCCTCTCCCCCACTTCACCCTTCCCGTTTTATTCGCCCCCCCCTCTCTCTCTCTATCCTCCCTCTCTATTTACCTCTTTTTGCCCACTTGCTTTTTGTTTGCTAGTGTGTTATTTTGCTTGCTTGTCTTTATGTCCGAAATTAGGGAAGTTATCGCCGATATGAGCGATAACAATATCATGGAAAATTCTGATGCTCCTGCTGAAGAACCCCCTACCTACCATACAAAAAGATTTCGAATCGGTAGTGGTAATATTATTGGAAAAGGAGTTATTCAAGATTTCTTTACTTGTGCCGGTGCTTTGCCCTCTATGGGCGGTTCTATTCTCCATAGAACTAGTAGTCTTGAGGACGCTATTGCCATGCTTATCGTTGAACTTGAAAGGCAATTTATGTATATGCACCCATCTATACAAAGAGTTTTCCTAGAATTTTCTAATATCGAGCATTCAACTATTAAGCGTGCCGCTACTATATTTTTGGCTCATGAATTCAGATTTATAATAAAACAAGCCAAAGAAATCTTTGCGCAGTATAGGGTGGACGCTGGTCGTCCTCCCATAGAATCTATCCTCTTTGATCAAGAAGAAATTATGCGCTTTCAATCTCTTGACTATGTTGCTTTTAATGAAAACCTTAGAAAAAAGGTGCCAATCAATATTTTAGTTGATAGAATCTCTGAACTTAATGATGATTTGGCTATTCGAAATAATGAGCTAGGATCCTCTCTTGAGTTTAGGCTCACAAGGTTCTGTCAAAAGAATGCTTATAATGATGAATTGGTTCTACAATACGAAGGGCCGAAAGACGAACCTATACCTCCTAAAATTGATCTTGGGGACTTCTGTCCTATTAAAGTTAGCCCTTTTAATTACTTTTGCTTGCCTCAAAGAAAAATTTCTGCCGAACATAGAGAATATGAAATGAGTTTCACTGATCTATCTTATTACTCGGGCACAACCTAGATCTATCCTTGCTTTTATGCCTAGCTAGGAGCGTTAAACGATAGCGCTCGTTGGGAGGCAACCCAATTTTATTTTTATTCCTTACTTTTTGCGCCTGTTTAGTAATAAATAATTTATTTAGCCTTTGTTTTGGTTGCGTTTTTTGTGTTTAATTAGTGTTTGTGCCAAGTAGAACCGTTGGGAAGACTTGGGGAAAGTCTTGTTGAACTTATTGTAAAAAACAGAAACTTTAGCGCTCACGAGAATTGCTGTCATTTTTATTTGGAGAGTGATATTTAATTAATTCTCTTTGAAAATAATTAATACGTAAATTCCTCACGTCCAGAAATTTATTTTAGAATTTTTCGGGTTCCACATTTTGTGCTAGCTACATATTACTACAGACTGTTCTGTTTTTAACAGATTCTGTTTTTCGTGTGTTGTTTGCTTATTTTGATGAATCTATGGCTAGTAAAATAGTTTATAATACATAGAGAAGTTGGAATACAGTAGGTTTAACACCAATATAAATAAAGAATGAGTTCATTAAAGTAACTTGAAGTGGTCTTTTGTTTTCTTTCTCTAACGGAGCTCACGAGATTTCTATTGAGTTTTGTGTTGTGATGTTTTCAAGTTTTGGGTGAATTATTTTGATGGATTATGGAACAAGGAGTGGCAAGAGCCTAAACTTGGGGATGCCCATGGAACCCCCAAGATAATCCAAGGACACCAAAATGTCAAAGCTTGGGGATGCCCCGGAAGGCATCCCCTCTTTCGTCCACTTCCATCGGTAATTTACTTGGAGCTATATTTTTATTCACAAACATGATATGTGTTTTGCTTGGAGCGTCTTGTATTATTTGTGTCTTTGTGTTTTAGTGTGCCACAATCATCCTTGCTGTACACACCTTTTGAGAGAGCCATACATGAATAAAAATTTGATAGAATACTCTATGTGCTTCATTTATATCTTTTGAGCTATGTAGTTTTGCTCTATGTGCTTCACTTATATCTTTTGAGCGTTATAATTTTGCTCTATGTGCTTCACTTATATCTTTTGAGCTATGTACTTTTGCTCTATGTGCTTCACTTATATCTTTTGAGCATTATAATTTTGCTCTATGTGCTTCACTTAGATCTTTTAAGAGCACGGTGGTGTTTTAAAGAAACTATTGATCTCTCATGCTTCACTTAATTTGTTTTGAGAGTCTCTTAATAGCATGGTAATTTGCTTAATAATAACATGCTTGGTATTCAAGATTTGTGAAACTTTCTTTTTAGTGCATTGAATACTAAGAAAAGATTGAAGCATGATAATTGTTTTGAGACATGGAGGTGATAATATTAGCGTCATGCTAGTTGAGTAGTTGTGAATTTAAAGAATACTTGTGTTAAAGTTTGTGATTCCCGTAGCATGCACGTATGTTGAACCGTTACGTGATGAAGTCGGAGCATGATTTATTTATTGATTGTCTTCCTTATGAGTGGCGGGCGGGGACGAGCGATGGTCTTTTCCTACCAATCTATCCCCCTAGGAGCATGCGCGTAATACTTTGCTTTGATAACTTCTAGATTTTTGCAATAAGTATATGAGTTCTTTATGACTAATGTTGAGTCCATGGATTATATGCACTTTTTCCCATCCTTCCACCATTGCTAGCCTCTCTTATACCGCGCACTTTTCGCCGGTATCATACACCTACCATATACCTTCCTCAAAACAGCCACCATACCTACCTATCATGGCATTTCCATAGCCATTCCAAGATATATTGCCATGCAAATTTCCACCGTTCCGTTTATTATGGCACGCTCCATCATTGTCGTATTGCTAGCATGATCATGTAGTTGACATCGTATTTGTGGCAAAGCCACCATTCATAATTCTTTCATACATGTCACTCTTGATTCATTGCATATCCCGGTACGCCGCCGGATCCATTCATATAGAGTCATATTTTGTTCTAAGTATCAAGTTGATGAGTTGTAAGAAAAATAAAAGGGTGATGATGATCATCATTTTTAGAGCATTGTCCCAAGTGTGGAAAGAATGATGGAGACTATGATTCCCCCATAAGTCGGGATGAGACTCCGGATGAAAAATAAAAAAAAAAGAGAAAAAAAGAGGCCATAAAAAAAGAGAGAAGGCCCAAATAAAAAAATGAGAGAAAAAGAGAGAAGGGACAATGTTACTATCCTTTTACCACACTTGTGCTTCAAAGTAGCACCATGATCTTCATGATAGAGAGTCTATCGTTATGTCACTTTCATATACTAGTGGGAATTTTACATTATAGATTGGCTTGTATATTCCAATGATGGGCTTCCTCAAAATGCCCTAGGTCTTCATGAGCAAGAAAGTTGGATGCACACCCACTTAGTTTATTTTGATGACCTTTCATATACTTATAGCTCTAGTGCATCTGTTGCATGGCAATCCCTACTCACTCACATTGATATCTATTGATGGGCATCTCCATAGCCCGTTGATACGCCTAGTTGATGTGAGACTATCTGCCCCTCTTTTTTGTCTTCTCCACAACCACCATTATATTCCACATATAGTGCTATATCCATGGCTCACGCTCATGTATTGCGTGAAGACTGAAAAAGTTTTGAAAAAGTTATAGTATGAAACAATTGCTTGGCTTGTCATCGGGGTTGTGCATGATTTAAATACTTTGTGTGGTGAAGATAGAGCATAGCCAGACTATATGATTTTGCAGAGATAACTTTCTTTGGCCATGTTATTTTGAGAAGACATAATTGCTTTGTTAGTATGCTTGAAGTATTATTATTTTTATGTCAATATAAACTTTTGTCTTGAATCTTTCGAATCTGAATATTCATATCACAATTAAGAAGATTTGCATTGAAATTATGCCAAGTAGCACTCCGCATCAAAAATTCTCTTTTTATCATTTACCTACTCGAGGACGAGCAGGAATTAAGCTTGGGGATGCCTCATACGTCTCCAACGTATCTATAATTTTTGATTGCTCCATGCTATATTATCTACTGTTTTGGACTATATTGGGCTTTATTTTCCACTTTTATATTATTTTTGGGACTAACCTATTAACCGGAGGCCCAGCCCAGAATTGTTGTTTTTTTGCCTATTTCAGTGTTTCGAAGAAACGGAATATCAAATGGAGTCCAAACAGAATAAACCTTTCTGGAACGTGATTTTTTTCCTGAATATGACCCAGGAGACTTGGACCCTACGCCAAGGAAGCTTCAAGGTGGGCACGAGGTAGGGAGGCGCGCCCTATACCCCCAGACGCGCCCCCCACCCTCGTGGGCCCACCAAAGCTCCACCGGCGTAGTTCTTCCTCCTATATATACCTACGTACCCCCAAACAAACAGAGACGGAGCCAAAAACCTAATTCCACTGCCGCAACTTTCTGTATCCACGAGATCCCATCTTGGGGCCTGTTCCGGAGCTCCGCCGGAGAGGGCCGTCATCACGGAGGGCTTCTACATCATCATAGCCTCTCCGATGAAGTGTGAGTAGTTTACCTCAGACCTTCGGGTCCATAGTTATTAGCTTGATGGCTTCTTTTCTCTTTTTGGATCTCAATACAAAGTTCTCCCCCTCTCTTGTGGAGATCTATTCGATGTAATCTTCTTCTTTTTGCGGTGTGTTTGTTGTGACCGATGAATTGTGGGTTTATGATCAAGTCTATCTATGAATAATATTTTAATCTTCTCTGAATTATTTTATGTATGATTGGTTAACTTTGCAAGTCTCTTCGAATTATCCGTTTGGTTTGGCCAACTAGATTTGTAGTTCTTGCCATGGGAGAAGTGCTTAGCTTTGGGTTCGATCTTGCGGTGTCCTTTCCCAGTGATAGAAGGGGCAGCAAGGCACATATTGTATCGTTGCCATCGAGGATAACAAGAAGGGGTTTATTTCATATTGCATGAATTTATCTCTCTACATCATGTCATCTTGCTTAAAGCGTTACTCTGTTTCTAACTTAATACTCTAGATGCATGCTGGATAGCGGTTGATGAGTGGAGTAATAGTAGTAGATGCAGAATTGTTTCGGTCTATTATCACGGACGTGATGCCTATATACATGATCATGCCTAGATATTCTCATAACTATGCTCAATTCTGTTAATTGCTCAATAGTAATTTGTTCACCCACCATAGAATGCTTATGCTCTTGAGAGAAGCCACTAGTGAAACCTATGGCCCCCGGGTCTATTCTCATCACATCAATCTCCATTACTTTAATCTTTCTTTGCTTTTTTACTTTGCCTTTTACTTTTCACTTTGCATCTCTATGCCAAAAATACCAAAAAATATTATATCTATCAGATCTCACTCTCGTAAGTGACCGTGAAGGGATTGACAACCCCTAATCGCGTTGGTTGCGAGAAGCTATCATTTTGTGCAGGTACGAGGGACTTGAGCGTGGCCTCCTACTGGATTGATACCTTGGTTCTCAAAAACTGAGGGAAATACTTACGCTACTCTGCTGCATCATCCTTTCCTCTTCGGGGAAATCCAACGCAAGCTCAAGAGGTAGCAAGAAGAATTTCTGGCGCCGTTGCCGGGGAGTCTACGCAAAAAGTCAACGTACCAAGTACCCATCACAATCCCTATCTCTCGCATTACATTATTTGCCATTTGCCTCTCTTTTTCCTCTCCCCCACTTCACCCTTGCTGTTTTATTCGCCCTCTCTCTCTCTATCCTCCGTCTCCATTTACCTCTTTTTTCCCGCTTGCTTTTTGTTTGCTAGTGTGTTAGTTTGCTTGCTTTTCGTTATGTCTGAAATTGGGGAAGTTATCGCCGATATGGGTGATAACAATATCATGGAAAATTCTGATGCTCCTGCTGAAGAACCCCCTACCTACCATACAAAAAGATTTCGAATCGGTAGTGGTAATATTATTGGAAAAAGAGTTATTCAAGATTTCTTTACTTGTGCCGGTGCTTTGCCCTCTATGGGCGGTTCTATTCTCCATAGAACTAGTAGTCTTGCGGACGCTATTGCCATGCTTATCGTTGAACTTGAAAGGCAATTTATGCATATGCACCCATCTATACAAAGAGTTTTTTTAGAATTTTCTAATATCGAGCATTCGTTTGTTAAGCGTGCCGCTACTATATTTTTGGCTCATGAATTCAGATTTATAATAAAAGATGCCAAAGAAATCTTTGCGCACTATAGGGTGGACGCTGGTCGTCCTCCCATAGAATCTATCCTCTTTGATCAAGAAGAAATTATGCGCTTTCAATCTCTTGACTATGTTGCTTTTAATGAAAACCTTAGAAAAAAGGTGCCAATCAATATGTTAATTGATAGAATCTCTGAACTTAATGATGATTTGGCTATTCGAAATAATGAGCTAGGATGCTCTCTTGAGTTTAGGCTCACAAGGTTCTGTCAAAAGAATGCTTATAATGATGAATTGGTTGTACACTACGAAGGGCCGAAAGAGGAACCTATGCCTCCTAAAATTGATCTTGGGGACTTCTGTCCTATTAAATTTAGCCCTTTTGATTACTTTTGCTTGCCTCAAAGAAAACTTGCTGCCGAACGTAAAGAATATGAAATGAGTTTCACCGATCTATCTTATTACTACGGCACAACCTAGACCTATCCTCGCTTTTATGCCTAGCTAGGAGCGTTAAACGATAGCGCTCGTTGGGAGGCAACCCAATTTTATTTTTATTCCTTGCTTTTTTCTCCTGTTTAGTAATAAATAATTTATTTAGCCTCTGTTTTGGTTGTGTTTTTTGTGTTTAATTAGTGTTTGTGCCAAGTAGAACCGTTGGGAAGACTTGGGGAAAGTCTTGTTGAACTTGCTGTAAAAATCAGAAACTTTAGCGCTCACGAGAACTGCTATAATTTTTATTTGGGGAGTGTTATTTAGTTAATTATTTTTGAAGATGATTAATAGATAAATTCCGCACGTCCAGCAATTTATTTTAGAATTTTTGGGGCTCCAGATTTGGCGCTAGCTACAGATTACTACAGACTGTTCTGTTTTTGACAGGTTCTGTTTTTCGTGTGTTGTTTGCTTATTTTGATGAATCTATGGCTAGTAAATAGTTTATAATCCATAGAGAAGTTGGAATACATTAGGTTTAACACCAATATAAATAAATAATGAGTTCATTACAGTAACTGGAAGTGGTCTTTCGTTTTCTTTCTCTAACGGAGCTCACGAGATTTCTATTGAGTTTTGTGTTGTGAAGTTCTCATGTTTTGGGTGAATTATTTTGATGGATTATGGAACAAGGAGTGGCAAGAGCCTAAGCTTGGGAATGCCCATGGCACCCCCAATATAATCCAAGGACACCAAAAAGTCAAATCTTGGGGATGCCCCGGAAGGCATCCCCTCTTTCGTCCACTTCCATCGGTAATTTACTTGGAGCTATATTTTTATTCACCAACATGATATGTGTTTTGCTTGGAGCGTCTTTTATTATTTGTGTCTTTGTGTTTTAGTGTGCCACAATCATCCTTGCTGTACACACCTTTTGAGAGAGCCATACATGAATTAAAATTTGATAGAATACTCTATGTGCTTCACTTATATCTTTTGAGCTATGTAGTTTCGCTCTATGTGCTTCACTTATATCTTTTGAGCGTTATAATTTTGCTCTATGTGCTTCACTTATATCTTTTGAGCTATGTACTTTTGCTCTATGTGCTTCACTTATATCTTTTCAGCGTTATAATTTTGCTCTATGTGCTTCACTTAGATCTTTTAAGAGCACGGTGGTGGATTTGTTTTAAAGAAACTATTGATCTCTCATGCTTCACTTAAATTGTTTTGAGAGTCTCTTAATAGCATGGTAATTTTCTTAATAATAACATGCTTGGTATTCAAGATTTGTGAAACTTTCTTTTGAGTGCATTGAATACAAAGAAAAGATTGAACCATGATAATTGTTTTGAGATATGGAGGTGATAATATTAGAGTCATGCTAGTTGAGTAGTTGTGAATTTAAAGAATACTTGTGATAAAGTTTGTGATTCCCGTAGCATGCACGTATGGTGAACCGTTATGTGATGAAGTCGGAGCATGGTTTATTTATTGATTGTCTTCCTTGTGAGTGGCGGTCGGGGACGAGCGATGGTCTTTTCCTACCAATCTATCCCCCTAGAAGCATGCGCGTAATACTTTTCTTTGATAACTTCTAGATTTTTGCAATAAGTATATGAGTTCTTTATGACTAATGTTGAGTCCATGGATTATATGCACTTTTTCCCATCCTTCCACCATTTCTAGCCTCTCTAATACCGTGCACTTTTCGTCGGTATCATACACCTACCATATACCTTCCTCAAAACAGCCACCATACCTACCTATCATGGCATTTCCATAGCCATTCCAAGATATATTGCCATGCTTCCACCATTCCGTTTATTATGGCACGCTCCATCATTGTCATATTGCTAGCATAATCATGTAGTTGACATCATATTTGTGGCAAAGCCACCGTTCATAATTCTTTCATACATGTCACTCTTGATTCATTGCATATCCCGGTACACCGCCGGAGGCATGCATATAGAGTCATATTTTGTTCTAAGTATCGAGTTGTTGAGTTGTAAGAAAAATAAAAGTGTGATGATCATCATTTTTAGAGCATTGTCCCAAGTGAGGAAAGAATGATGGAGACTATGATTCCCCCATAAGTCGGGATGAGACTCCGGACGAAAAATAAAAAAAGAGAAAAAAAAGAGGCCATAAAAAAAGACAGAAGGCCCAAATAAAAAAATGAGAAAAAAAGAGAGAAGGGACAATGTTACTATCCTTTTACCACACTTGTGCTTCAAAGTAGCACCATGATCTTCATGATAGAGAGTCTCCCATTATGTCACTTTCATATACTAGTGGGAATTTTACATTATAGATTGGCTTGTATATTCCAATGATGGGCTTCCTCAAAATGCCCTAGGTCTTCATGAGCAAGAAAGTTGGATGCACACCCACTTAGTTTATTTTGATGACCTTTCATATACTTATAGCTCTAGTGCATCCGTTGCATGGCAATCCCTACTCGCTCACATTGATATCTATTGATGGGCAACTCCCTAGCCCGTTGATACGCCTAGTTGATGTGAGACTATCTGCCCCTCTTTTTTGTCTTCTCCACAACCACCATTATATTCCACATATAGTGCTATATCCATGGCTCACGCTCATGTATTGCGTGAAGATTGAAATAGTTTTGAAAAAGTTATAGTATGAAACAATTGCTTGGCTTGTCATCGGGGTTGTGCATGATTTAAATACTTTGTGTTGTGAAGATAGAGCATAGCCAGACTATATGATTTTGCAGAGATAACTTTCTTTGGCCATGTTATTTTGAGAAGACATAATTGCTTTGTTAGTATGCTTGAAGTATTATTATTTTTATGTCAATATAAACTTTTGTCTTGAATCTTTCGAATCTGAATATTCATATCACAATTAAGAAGATTTGCATTGAAATTATGCCAAGTAGCACTCCGCATCAAAAATTCTCTTTTTATCATTTACCTACTCGAGGACGAGCAGGAATTAAGCTTGGGGATGCCTTATACGTCTCCAACGTATCTATAATTTTTGATTGCTCCATGCTATATTATCAACTGTTTTGGACTATATTGGGCTTTATTTTCCACTTTTATATTATTTTTGGGACTAACCTATTAACCGGAGGCCCAGCCCAGAATTGTTGTTTTTTGCCTATTTCAGTGTTTCGAAGAAATGGAATATCAAACGGAGTCCAAACGGAATAAACCTTTCCGGAATGTGATTTTTTCCCGAATATGACCCAGGAGAGTTGGACCCTACGCCAAGGAAGCTTCAAGGTTGGCACGATGTAGGGAGGCGCGCCCTATACCCCCAGGCGCGCCCCACACCCTCGTGGGCCCACCGAAGCTCCACCGACGTAGTTCTTCCTCCTATATATACCTACATACCCCCAAACAAACAGAGATGGAGCCAAAAACCTAATTCCGCCGCCGCAACTTTCTGTATCCACGAGATCCCATCTTGGGGCCTGAGGGAGTCCTGGATTAGGGGGTGTTCGGGTAGCCGGACTATACCTTCAGCCAGACTCCAGGACTATGAAGATACAAGATTGAAGACTTCGTCCCGTGTCCGGATGGGACTTTCCTTGGCATGGAAGGCAAGCTTGGCGATGCGGATATTCAAGATCTCCTACCACTGTAACCGACTTTGTGTAACCCTAACCCTCTCCGGTGTCTACATAAACCGGAGGGTTTTAGTCCGTAGGACAACTTCATCATACAACAATCATACCATAGGCTAGCTTTTAGGGTTTAGCCTCCTTGATCTCGTGGTAGAACTACTCTTGTACTACCCATATCATCAATATTAATCAAGCAGGACGTAGGGTTTTACCTCCATCAAGAGGGCCCGAACCTGGGTAAAACATCGTGTTCCTTGCCTCCTGTTACCATTTGGCCTAGACGCACAGTTCAGGACCCCCTCCCCAAGATCCGCCGGTTTTGACACCGACATTGGTGCTTTCATTGAGAGTTCCTCTGTGTCGTCACTTGTAGGCCCGATGGCTCCTTCGATCATCAACAGCGATGCGGTCCAGGGTGAGACTTTTCTCCCCAGAAAGATCTTCGTCTTCGGCGGCCTCGCACTGCGGGCCAATTCGCTTGGCCACCTTGAGCAGATCAAAAGCTACGCCCCTGGCCATCAGGTCAGGTTTGGAAGCCTAAACTACACGGCTGACATCCGTGGGGACTTGATCTTCGACGGATTCGAGCCACGGCCAAGCGCGCCGCACTGTCTCGATGGGCATGATATAGCTCTGCCGCCGAACAGCGCTTTGGAGGCCGCACACGCACCGGTTCCGACCATTGATTCGGAGCCTACAGCGCCGATCGAGGATCAGCGGTTGGACGCTGCCTCAGGGGCTGCGATCTCCAGCCCCGCACTCCGCATGGCCCGTGACTCCGAGGAGCCGGATTCCTCTCCGAACTCCGAGCCCCCCGCGCCCATTCCAATCGAATCCGATTGGGCGCCGACAATGGAGTTCACCGTCGCGGACATCTTTCAGCACTCGCCCTTCGGTGACATCCTGAATTCTCTAAAGTCTCTCTCTTTATCAGGAGAACCCTGGCCGGACTACGGTCAGCAAGGATGGGATTCGGATGATGAAGAAATTCAAAACCCACCCACCACCCACTTCGTAGCCACTGTCGACGACTTAACCAACATGCTCGACTTCGACTCCGAAGACATCGACGGTATGGACGACGGTGCAAGAGACAACCAAGAACCAACGCCTATAGGGCATTGGACAGCCACCTCATCTCACGATGTGTACATGGTCGATACCCCTAAACGAAGCAACAATGAGGAAAACGGGGATGGAACGAGGGATCGATCTCTCGAAAAACAATCAAAGCGTCAGCGTAAACGCCGACCCAAGCCCCGCCTCGATAAAGACCCAGCCATAGAGCAGGATCAGCCGGTAGACGACGAGCATGCCTTAGAGCAACCGTCCCAACAGGACAACCCGGATAGAGAAACCGAACATCCCTCCCCCGGCGAAAATGGCATTCCGGACGACCCTACACCGGACAAGCCCACAAAGCAAAAGAACCTCCACAAACGGCTTGTTGCAACCGCACGCAGCCTGAAAAAGCAGAAGCGGAAGCTAAAAACTGTGGAAGATGCACTCAGGATCAGATCGAGTAAAGTAATCAGTACCATAGACAAATACGGCGACAGTCGCCGCACTAAAAGCTATCCGAAGAGAAAGCTACTTCCTGAATTCGACGAGGAGGCCTTAGAGCCCTCGCATTCCAAAAGTGAGAAAGCCACACGGTCGGATAGATGACCCCACGGCCAGCATAAAGCAGCAAGCAGCGCCGCACCTAAGCCGGCATGCAACCCACTTAAGGATTCGCATCATGGCCCAGCCAGGTCCATTTACGGGCCAAGAAAGCAAGCTCTCATAAGCAATGCAGTAAAGCCATTATCAGAATCCGGCACACCCAAATACAGGGGTGCCGCACACCCCCTATGGTTCACCGATGAGGTCCTGGATTATGAATTTCCAGCGGGATTCAAACCCGCAAACATAGAGGCATATGATGGAACAACAGACCCTGGAGTCTGGATCGAGGATTATATCCTCCACATACATATGGCTAGAGGAGATGACCTCCACGCCATAAAATACTTACCCCTCAAGCTTAAAGGGCCAGCCCGGCATTGGCTCAAAAGCCTTCCTGAAAACACAATCGGAAGTTGGGAAGAGCTCGAGGACTCTTTCTGAGCAAATTTTCAAGGGACCTATGTCCGCCCTCCGGATGCAGACGATCTTAGTCACATAACTCAACAGCCTGAAAAGTCGGCTCGGCAATTCTGGAATAGATTTCTTACTAAAAAGAATCAGATAGTCGACTGTCCGGATGCTGAAGCCTTAGAGGCTTTCAGGCATAATGTCCGAGACGAATGGCTCGCGAGACACCTCGGCCAAGAAAAGCCAAGAACAATGGCCGCACTAACAAGCCTCATGACCCGCTTTTGCGCAGGAGAGGATAGTTGGTTGGCAAGATGCAGCACCAGTGACCCAAGTACATCCGAAACTAGGGATGGAAACGGAAAACCGCGACGCAATAAGGACCGTCGCTGGACTAAGGAAAAAAGTCCGAAGAGCACGGCAGTCAACGCCGGATTCAAAAGCTCACGACAGAATAAGAAAAAGCCGCCCCTCCAAGATAACAGGGACGACCTATCCAACCTCAACAAAATCTTGGATAGGATATGTCAAATACACAGCACTCCCAGAAAGCCTGGTAACCATACCCACAGAGATTGTTGGGTTTTCAAACAATCCGGCAGACTCAACGCGGAACACAAGGGGCTCGACACACCAAGCGAAGACGAGGATGAACCCCAAAAGCAGAGTACCAGGAAACAAAAGAATTTCCCACAAGAAGTAAAAATAGTAAACTTACTCCACATAACAAAGCGTGCGGCGCCCATAAAGGTACACGCCCTACGGCCTATCCCAAAGGAATCCCGCCACTGGTTGTCAAAACCAATCATCTTCGATCATCTGGATTATTCTAGAAGTGTAAGGAACCCAGGCAGACTGCCCTGGTACTCGATCCAATAATTGGCGGACTCCAGTTTTCATTTGTCCTTATGGACGGTGGTAGCGGACTCAACCTGATATATCAGGACTCAGTCCGCCACATGGGGATCGACCAAAAAAGAATTCGCCATAGCAAAACCCCCTTTCAAGGAGTAACGCCAGGTCCGGACACCCATTGCATGGGTTTTCTCTGGCTCGAGGTTATTTTCGGCTCTGCTGATAACTTCCATCGCAAAAAGCTGACTTTCCACATCGTCCCGTTCTCAAGTCCCTATCAAGCACTACTGGGACGCGAAGCTTTCGCCTGCTTTAACGCAATACCACATTATGCATCTCTTAGGCTTAAGATGCCCGGTCCACGCGGCATCATCTCCTTAAAGGGGAAGCAGTGAGAACACCTCCCCCAAGCGGAGGATTGTGCGGCCGCTTTAACAGCCCCACAATACAATGGCTTCACCAGCCAGAACATCGGAACAGGTCATTAAGACCACGGACACGGATAGACGAGTCCGACACAAAAGTATCGTTGATAAAGCCTTAGTGGCGATATACCCCTGCACTAGGGGCTTCACACGTATAAATAAGAGACAATAAAGCTCAATTTTTCATATTTTACTTTACACTTTGTTTATTTCATATAACTTTTGTTCGGCACACCCCTTTTTCAACTTAGTTGCTCTCTTTTTACAAATGAACATCGTGCTGCGCCCGTCCAGGATACGGCACAACGAAGACACAGGCGCAGACGTGCAGTAGGGACCCGTTCCAAGGATTCTTTTCAGATTAAGACCCTGTGTAAACTTTTTTTACTGTCTCTTGTTGATACACATCCCCTAGTTCTATGACCAAGGAGGAGGCTCGCGTTTTGGCATGTGGCCACGTCAGAATTCTTGCGCGTACCTAGACACTAGGGGCTTATACCTCAGAGCGTTACCTCGCCCGCTCTCATAAAGACCGAATACCTTAGGGAGTGTTCGGCGTCGCGTGTTTGGCCTTATACGCATCAGCTCCGAGTCATGATTTTGGTCAAATGTTGGGTTGCCCGTCTCCTGTGTTCGGCCGCCTTACGTTCCGCTCTGTCGGCTAAGGCGGCACCAGGAGAACTACTGCGATTGTGCCCTGGTTCGGCCAGGCGAGCACCTTAGTAGAGAAAGCCGAAAACTGACTGTCATGATATGGCGTGAGACTGGTCAACCACTCGATGACTCTCCGGAATCTGCAGGATTCCTCCGCATTAACGAAGGGCCGTTTCCCGGCCAGGCACATACGCGCCCCGAATTCGGGCGAGCGCAGTCGCCACCAGGGGCTACCTAAATAGTCCCATTGTCAAGCTCCTATGGCTAAGTGAAAGTGTTAAAGCATTATAGTCTGGTTGCCTAGCTCGCTGCGCTATCACCTCCTTTGTAGGACCAAAACGTTGGATTAAGTGTGAAAATGCGCCTTCTGCGAGCACCCCCGCACGTGGGGGCTGAAGCCAACGACTGCAATCTTTCAGATTTTGTATATATATCTGAAAACGGCCGCACAGGAGGTGTTCCAAATACTTGAAGGCACAAGTATAAAAGGCTACTACAATTCATCAAAATATTGCTTTATAATTACATATGCTATCAGAACGTAGCATCCTTCGAGCACTGCGTCTCTATTACACGGGCGCCTTCAAGGACTTCCTGAAAATAGTGCTCGCAGGGTACTTGGCTTTTGTCCGAATCTCGGGATGCAACAACGGTGGTCTCCATCTCTTCCCAGTATGTCTTGACACGGGCAAGAGCCATCCGTGCACCCTCTATGCATGCTGACCTCTTCATCGCAGCGATACGTGGCACCGCGTCAAGTAATTGCTGCACCAAGCTGAAATAACTCTTCGGCTCCAATCTCCCCGGCCACAGATGACCCATGACGTACTTCATGGCGAGTCCGGACAATCTATTCAGTTCGGCCCATTGAGCCAGACGATCGTCCACTGCCAGTGGACGCTCTGGATTCTGGTACTGCGACCAGAAAAGCCTTTCACTTCGCGATCTTCTTGATCTCGAAAGTATTCGGTCGCATCAGCAACACTCGCTGCCAAATCCAGATAGGTGTCCTCCGCACTCCACATCCGGTCCAACGGAGCAAACTTCGGATCGCAAAACTTCCTCCGCGGCATAAAGGGCTTTCCAGCCGCAATCTGTCCGGCCTGACGCAGCTCCTCCTTCGCAGCTCTCATCGCAGAGCGAGCGTCCTTGGCATCAGCAACGGCCTTCTCTAAGTCCGTCTGTCTCGCCCGGTCTTCTTTCTCAAGAAAATTGCAATGGTCAGCGGCACTTTTTAACTTCACGGCCATCACGGCCATCTCCTTCTTGCTTCGGCAGTGAGCAGCCTGTTCGGCTCTCAGCTCTTCAAGGGCCTTGTTGGCAGCCGCATCACTTTTTCTGGCTTGTTCCTTAGCTCGGGCAAGTTCCGCCCGAAGACTCTCCACGGCGGCTGCACCATCTGCGTCAAGCACACACATTGTAAGATACTGGCATAAAGCTCCTCTTACAAGATGCCGCCCGAGGAGTTGCATACCTTGAGCCTCATCAAGCCGCTCGTTGACGAGCACGATGTCGGCATCTGCCACGTCAAGTTGCTGCTTTAGTTCAGCAAAATCATCAGTTCCGCTCGAATCCGGACACTTCGCCACCTGTATACAAAGGCGACATTTTAGACCTGGGATTATGATCCTCTGCGCCGTCAATTTTGATAACGCACAGAGTCTCAGGGGCTACTATCTACACAGGGCGCATCTTGTTTATGCGCAACTGACAAAGAAGTACATTATCAAACGTACCTCAAAACCCGTCAGCAAACTTCTGACGACCTCATGCAACCCGCTTTCCGCGGACGAAATCCTTCCAATCATCGTACCCATCAATGCACGGTGCTCCTCTGAGATAGAAGCTCGCCCCAGCAGAATCATCAGCTCCTCCGACCGCGCATTGGATGGTGCCGGACTCGTCCTATGACCTCCATCGAAGGCCGGACGCGGAGAACCTTGGGGGACATATGGTTACCTTCCACCCCTGCCAGATTCGGAGAAACCCTCCGTGACGACACCTCAGGGTCGCCTGCCTCGCTAGGCGGTACGGCAGGGGGAGGCGTTCCACTCTCCATCATCTCCGGAAGAAGATCCCCCGAAGACTAGCTCTGCTGAGAAGGGCTGAGGTCCGAGCTACAAAGTAAAATTTCGGTTAATCTTCTCAGATAAAAAGCAAGGATTTCTCTCATCCCTCTAAAGGAAAATCTTTCTCTACTTACGGCTCGCTGGAGGGCTGATCCCTTTGAAGGCGTAGTTCGGCCGAGGATCTCCCCGGCGTCGGACCCTCTAACGAGGACTTTTTCCCCCGCTCTGAGGCCATGGTCTCCGGGTCGTCAGAGGCGGCCCTCTTCTTCCCCTTAGGAGAGGAATTGTCGGTTCTCCCCTTCGGAGCAGCCTCCTTCGAGGAGGCCATAGTTTCCTTGTCCTCCCCCTCACGATCTTTAACATCCTGACTAGCACGGGATCCGGCCTGGTCTCGGGAAGGGGAGCCGGACACCTGATCAGCTTTGCCTTCGCTATCCACTCCTGTTTAACAGGATGGCTCTTTTAGGGGCGAATTTATGACAATTCTACGGATAGCGAGTCCGGGCACAAGGTTACTTACTTGAGTATCCGGGCGATTGCAGCTTAAACCTGCGTCCTTGGTCGAATCCGGACACATTGCTTGTGATCCGAAGAACATTTTATACATCTCCACGGGCGTTGCGCCCATAAAATGCTGGAGAGCTCGTGGTCCCTCTGGATTAAACTCCCACAGACGAAGGGAGTGACGTTTGCCGGGCAGTGTTCGGCGAATCAGCATGACCTGCGTCACCTTGACCAGGTTGAGGTCTCTTTCTAAGAGATCCCTAATGCAGCCCTGCAATAAGGGCGCATCTTTGGATAACCCCCAATCTAATCCTCTGTTGACCCATGACGCTAGCCGTGGTGGGGGACCCGAGCGAAAGGCAGGAGGCACCACCCACTTGGCGCTCCGGGAAGCGGTGATATAGAACCACTCTCGTTGCCACAAGCCGAGCTCCTCTTGAAAGGAGCCCTCGGGCCATGGAGCATCAGCATTCTTACTTATGACGGCGCCTCCGCACTCTGCGTGCCGTCCCTCGATCATCTTCGGCTCCACTCCAAAAGTCTTGAGCCATAATCCGAAGTGAGGAGTAACACGGAGGAACGCTTCGCACACAACGATGAATGAGGAAATGTGGAGGATGGACTCCGGAGCTAAGTCATGAAATTCCATCCCATAATAGAACATCAGCCCCCTCACGAAGGGATCCATCGGGAAGCCTAACCCCCGAAGGAAGTGAGACATGAACACTACGCTCTCACCGGGCTGGGGACTAGGAATAGCCTGCCTTTGAGCAGGCAACTTATGCAAAATTTCGGCGGTCAAGAACTTAGCCTCTCTCAACTTTAGCACGTCCTCATCCGTGACAGAGGAGGGCATCCATCGGCCTTGAAGGTCGAAACCGGACATTGTCGAAGGTCCGAAGCTCCTGGAATCTGGAGCCTAGGGTGTTGGAACTCAATGCGACGGGCGAACTTGTTTTGAGATTGGAGAAAAGGAGTAAGGCCTTGGTCTCTTTATAAGAGGTTGAATAGCAGGAGCCCTCCCCATAACCGTTTGGGACTCGCCTTTAATCGAGAAGACATGCTAACGAGCACGATTGGGTTACCCACGTCCGTATTGATGAGAATCCCGTAAATAAAGGGGACACGATCTCTGCTTTGACAAGACGTGCCAAGGAAACCGCCTCGCAAAACACGCTGAGGTGGAAAAGTGAAAACGATTCAAATAAAGGATTGGCCGTAGTGTGATGTCACGCTGCGGAATACGTCAGCGGATTAGATTTGTGTTAATATTATTCTCTCTGTGGCAATACGTGGAAACTTATTTTGTAGAGCCGGACACTACTCTTGGTGTTTACAAACTTTTATGAAGAATTTGGAGGAGGAACCCGCCTTGCAATGCCGAAGACAATCTACGCACCGGACTCGTCGTCATTGAAGCCTGGTTCAGGGGCTACTGAGGGAGTACAGGATTAGGGGGTGTTCGGGTAGCCGGACTATACCTTCAGCCAGACTCCAGGACTATGAAGATACAAGATTGAAGACTTCGTCCCATGTCCGGATGGGACTTTCCTTGGCGTGGAAGGCAAGCTTGGCGATGCGGATATTCAAGATCTCCTACCATTGTAACCGACTTTGTGTAACCCTAACCCTCTCCGGTGTCTATATAAACCAGAGGGTTTTAGTCCGTATGCAACTTCATCATACAACAATCATACCATAGGCTAGCTTTTAGGGTTTAGCCTCCTTGATCTCATGGTAGATCTACTCTTGTACTACCCATAACATCAATATTAATCAAGCAGGACGTAGGGTTTTACCTCCATCAAGCGGGCCCAAACCTGGGTAAAACATCGTGTTCCTTGCCTCCTATTACCATCTGGCCTAGACGCACAGTTCGGGACCCCCTACCCGAGATCCGCCAGTTTTGACACCGACAGGCCCTATTTCGGAGCTCCGCCGGAGAGGGCCGTCATCACGGAGGGCTTCTACATCATCGTAGCCTCTCCGTTGAAGTGTGAGTAGTTTACCTCGGACCTTCGGGTCCATAGTTATTATCTAGATGGCTTCTTCTCTCTTTTTGGATCTCAATACAAAGTTCTCCCCCTATCTCGTGGAGATCTATTCGATGTAATCTTCTTCTTTTTGCAGTGTGTTTGTTGAGACCGATGAATTGTGGGTTTATGATCAAGTCTATCTATGAATAATATTTGAATCTTCTCTGAATTCTTTTATGTATGATTGGTTATCTTTGCAAGTCTCTTCGAATTATCCGTTTGGTTTGGCCAACTAGATTGGTAGTTCTTGCCATGGGATAAGTGCTTAGCTTTGGGTTTGATCTTGCGGTGTCCTTTCCCAGTGATAGAAGGGGCAGCAAGGCACGTATTGTATCGTTTCCATCGAGGATAACAAGAAGGGGTTTATTTCATATTGCATGAATTTATCTCTCTACATCATGTCATCTTGCTTAAAGCGTTACTCTGTTTCTAACTTAATACTCTAGATGCATGCTGGATAGCGGTCGATGAGTGGAGTAATAGTAGTAGATGCAGAATCGTTTCGGTCTACTTATCACGGACGTGATGCCTATATACAGGATCATGCCTAGATATTCTCAACTATGCCCAATTATGTCAATTGCTCAACAGTAATTTGTTCACCCACCGTAGAATACTTATGCTCTTGAGAGAAGCCACTAGTGAAACCTATGGCCTCCCGGGTCTAATCTCATCATATCAATCTCCATCACTTTAATCTTGCTTTGCTTTTTTACTTTGCCTTTTACTTTTTGCTTTGCATCTCTATACCAAAAATACCAAAAAATATTATATCTATCAGATCTCACTCTCGTAAGTGACTGTGAAGGGATTGACAACCCCTAATCGCGTTGGTTGCGAGTAGCTATTGTTTTGTGTAGGTACGAGGGACTTGAGTGTGGCCTCCTACTGGATTGATACATTGGTTCTCAAAAACTAAGGGAAATACTTACGCTACTCTGCTGCATCATCCTTTCCTCTTCGGGGAAATACAACACAAGCTCAAGAGGTAGCACCGGCCGACGCAACCATTCTCCTCTTCAAGATTTCTCTCCTTGCCATATCATGCCATGTTTTGGTGGGGTCGTCCATGTCATTGCGGTTCGTTGACATGATCACTAGTAGAAAAAGGGCATGTTGTCCCAGTTCGTAAGGGCCTTTTGTCCCGGTTCCTGAACCGGGACTAAAGGGTCGGTACTAATGTCCTGTCCCTTTAGTCCCGGTTCAATCTAGAACTGGGACAGATGGGCCTCCACGTGGCCTGTGCGCGTAGCCCAGGCAGGAGGGCCTTTGGTCCCGGTTGGTGGCACCAACTGGGACCAATAGGCATCCACGCGTCAGCATTTCTGTGGCTGGGGTTTAAGTTTTTTTTCAAGGGGGGGGGGGGTTGGGGGTTTTGGGGGGTTAATTTAGGTGTATCATATATTGTGTTAGCTAGCTATAATTAATAGAGAGAAGTGTCTGTTGGAAATATGCCCTAGAGGCAATAATAAAATGGTTATTATTATATTTCTTTTTTCATGATAATTGTCTATTGTTCATGCTATAATTGTGTTATCCGCAAATCGTAATACATGTGTGAATACATAGACCACAACACGTCCTTAGTGAGCCTCTAGTTGACTAGCTCGTTGATCAAAAGATAGTCATGGTTTCGTGACTATGGACATTGGATGTCATTGATAATGGGATCACATCATTAGGAGCCAAACGTCACAACGTAACTGGGGGACTATAAAGGTACACTATAGGTATTTCCGAAACTGTCTATTGGGTTGGCACGAATCGAGACTGGGATTTGTCACTCTGTATGACGGAGAGGTATCTCTGGGCCCACTCGGTAATGCATCATCATAATGAGCTCAATGTGACCAAGTGGTTGATCACGGGATCATGCATTACGGTACGAGTAAAGTGAATTGCCGGTAACGAGATTGAACGAGGTATTGGGATACCGACGATCGAGTCTCGGGCAAGTAACATACGGATTGACAAAGGGAATTGTATACGGATTGATTGAATCCTCGACATTGTGGTTTATCCAATGAGATCATCGAGGAGCATGTGGGAGCCAACATGGGTATCCAGATCCCGCTGTTGGTTATTGACCGGAGAGTCGTCTCGGTCATGTCTTAGTGTCTCCTGAACCCGTAGGGTCTACACACTTAAGGTTCGGTGACGCTAGGGTTGTTGAGATATTAGTATACGGTAACCCGAAAGTTGTCCGGAGTCCCGGATGAGATCCCGGACGTCACGAGGAGTTCCAAAATGGTCCGGAGGTGAAGATTTATATATAGGAAGTCAAGTTTCGGCCATCGGGAAAGTTTCGGGGGTAATCGGTATTGTACCGGGACCACCGGAAGGGTCCCGGGGGTCCACCGGGTGGGGCCAGCTATCCTAGAGGGCCCCATGGGCTGAAGTGGGAGGGAACCAGCCCCTAGTGGGCTGGTGCGCCCCCCTTGGGCCTCCCCCTGCGCCTAGGGTTGGAAACCCTAGGGGTGGGGGGTGCCCCACTTGGCTTGGGGGGCAAGCCACTCCCTTGGCCGCCGCCCCCCCTTGGAGATTGGATCTCCTAGGGCCGGCGCCCCCCTAGGGACCCTATATATAGTGGGGGGGAGGGAGGGCAGCCGCACCCTAGCCCCTGGCGCCTCCCTCTCCCTCCCGTGACACTCCCCCCTCTCCCTGAGCTTGGCGAAGCCCTGCCGAGATCACCGTTGCTTCCACCACCACGCCGTTGTGCTACTGGATCTTCATCAACCTCTCCTTCCCCCTTGCTGGATCAAGTTGGAGGAGATGTCTTCCCAACCTACATGTGTTGAACGCGGAGGTGCCGTCCGTTCGGCGCTAGGTCATTGGTGATTTGGATCACGTAGAGTACGACTCCATCAACCCCGTTCTCTTGAACGCTTCCGCGCGAGATCTACAAGGGTATGTAGATGCACTCCCCTCTCCCTCGTTGCTAGATGACTCCATAGATTGATCTTGGTGATGCGTAGAAAATTTCATAATTCTGCTACGTTCCCCAATAGTGGCATCATGAGCTAGGTCTATGCGTAGTTTCTATGCACGAGTAGAACACAAAGCAGTTGTGGGCATCGATATTGTCAATTTGCTTCCCGTTACTAGTCTTATCTTGATTCGGCGGCATCGTGGGATGAAGCGGCCCGGACCGACCTTACACGTACGCTTACGTGAGACTGATTCCACTGATTGACATGCACTAGTTGCATAAGGTGGCTGGCGGGTGTCTGTGTAAGTGCCACCCCTAGTTGGTTTTGGAGTATCGACGGCAAACCTAGTTGAGGGACTAATGTGTTTGTGAGAATTGCAGGATAACACAGGTAGAAGTCCCCCATTGATACGGTTTTCCTACCAGAGATGACCCCTAAAAATGTATGAAGACATTGAAGTCAAAGGTGGTAAGTGAAGACATTCACCTTGAAGACTATGACAAGAGAAGACATCGCATGAAGACTATGGAGCGCGAAGACTTAGATCTTCCATAGTTCTTTTTTTTCTTTGTTGAGTCATAGGAACCACCGTAATGTTAAGTGGGGTCTAAGAAAACCAGTCAGAATGACTATAGTGATGCTTAACCAAAATCCTATGTCTTCGAGTGAAGACTATGAGAGCGCATCTTGTTCAGAGTTGGACAAGTCAGTTTTGCTTGTAGCCCAAGTAAAGCTGCTGTGTGTGTTTGAAATCTGACCGTTGGAACACGTGTCAGTTCCTTAGTGACCCAGGGTCATTTCGGACAAATCAGGTCGGGTTGCCTAGTGGCTATAAATAGCCCACCACCTACAAGCATAAACGGTTGGCTGCTCAGAGTTAAAGTACGGCTTTTGTCGTTTGAGAGCAACCCACCTCGAAGCCTTTGAGAGAGAATTCCTTGAGAGGATAAAGCCCTAACCACCCAGAGCCAAAGAGTGTTAGGCATCACTTAAGTCTTCTTGTATGTGTGATCTGAAGACTTATTACACTTGAGGACTGTGAATCCTCCAGCCGGTTAGGCGTCGCGTTCTGAGCATCCAAGAGTCATTGTGGATCGCCAGTGAACGAAGTCTGTGAAGGTTTGGAAATTTACCTTGAAGACTTACCATACTGATTGGGCAAGGTCTGTATGACCTTAGCTCAAGGGGAATATGGAGAGGACTAAGTGTTCTGAGCTGTGTGCTCATGACTAAGTGTCCGGGACTGAGTGTCCTCAGGTTTAAATACCTATCCGCCCTAACCAGACGTACAACTGTCACAGCAGTTGGAACTGGTCTACCAAACCATTGTCTTCGTCAAGCACACTGGTTCTATCGTTCTCATCTCTTTATTTACAGTTGGCTCTTGTAAAGTCAGTGCCTATTTTCTTTATCTATTTGTCTTCACTATGTACCTGATCCTTACTGCCTAGCTACTATTAGTCAGTGTGGTTTCACTTCATTGAATGCTTGACTATTGTCTGTCTAGTGTAGTCTATCTTCCGCTGCATGGAAATAGGTTCATTTCTATCATTTGTCTTCGAAACTTCCATGTTTTGAAGACTTTCATAAAAATCGCCTATTCACCCCCCCTCTAGTCGATATAACACACTTTCAATTGGTATCAGAGCAAGGTACTCCCTTATTCTGTGTGATTTTGGTTTAACCGCCTGGAGTTTTAGTTATGTCGACCACAAGTATGAAGGCTGTGTCATGCCCCATCTTTGACAGTCACGAGTATCCCAAGTGGAAGGCCATGATGAAGAAGCGCCTCATGGCAACGAACAGCGAGCTGTGGACCGTCACTGAGATTGGCCTAACCGATCTGTGAAAACTTGGGAAGCTGATGACATTCGCAAGTACACTCTTCTCAACCTCACGGCGAAGGACGTCATCTACTCCTATCTATCTCAAAATCAGTTTAGGAATGTCATGCATCTCGATCATGCAAAGCTCATCTGGGACCGTCTCTCGGAGGTCTATGAGGGTCATCGAACTCGTCATGATCCTCGGGTCGAGGACATTAAGGAGTCACTCAAAGCAATGACTTTCAAACCAGAATCATCATCTTCTGCATCATGCCTTATGGCAAATGATGCTAAGGTAATTGAATGCTATCTATCTGAATCCAGTGATGATGAATCTGGTGATGAATTTGGACCCAGCTATGCAAAACTTGCTTCCCTTGTCACTAAACAACAGAAAGCTATGGAACATATTCAAAAACTGTTAGACAAAAGCGATGACCTGTTGGACGCTGAAATGACTCGATCTCAGTCCTTAATTGAAGATATAAAAGATCTTCATATTAAGTATGAGGAGCTTGAAAGTCGTCATGAAACGCTCTCAACAACTCATAAAGAACTCGAGAAATTGAGAGCGGCTCATGAAGATCTTCAAAAAAAACGAGTCACTTCGTGCCAAACAGATCAGTTCAGCTCAGGAAGGATTTGAACCACCATGTCTTAAATGTCTTGAGCGTGATAACACTACTTCTGTTGCTGAATGTTCTACTGCTGCTACTGTTGCAATATCTTCAACTATTGATGTGGAAACTAAAACCTCTGCTGAGGACACCACTGCTATTGCTGATGAGAATGCTAGGTTGAAGACACTGCTTGAAACAGGGATGTACAAAAGTCTCAAAGGGCATCAGACACTATGTGATGTCCTCAAAAGGCAGATCCTGAACCGAAACCCTAGGAAAGAGGGTGTTGGGTTCATAAGGAAAATGAATGCCGATGGCTCTTACTGGAAACCTGAGCAGTACCCCAAAACCACATGGGTTGCTGCAAAGGAACCTTCAGCAGATCCTTCCACTCTACCTGGCTTCACTTGTGCTAACCCCATTGTTATTGATGAATCCTTTGAAGCAAACTACAAACTGTTTAAGAATCAGAATGGTGAAGTGTTTGCCAGGTATATTGGTACTAACTGCAGGAATGGACCACCTATGAAGAAGATCTGGGTGCCGAAAAGGTGTTTGGAGAATCTTCCTGTGAATGTCATCATGACACCACAGGTGATGAAGACAAACCCCAGACCACAGGCCTCATGCGGTCCAAAGGCTTCATACAGACAGAGGACTCACTTGAGTCACACTAATGCAAATGTTTTGCAGGGAAGCCATACTCAGGCTTATGAATATAAGCGCGGTTCATCAAACCGCCATGTTCATAAGACCAAGAACTATTCTACCTTATTCTTATGAATACTATTGTCCACCTGCAAGACTTTTTGCTAGGGCTCCAAAGCCAAAGTTCTCAGATGCTACACTTAGAATTATTGCTTCGAAGCCACCCCTGAAGATGTGGGTGGCTAAGAAAGCTTAACTGTGTTTTGCAGGAAATGGTCTCCAGCCGAAAACCAAAATCGTCTGACACTATTGCTGGGGACCTTAAACATCTTGTAGGGCGCAAGATCAAATGCCCAAATGGTCTTACTATGTACTTTGTTTCTGAATCTCTTGCAACCTGCCCTATCAGTCCTAATCTTGATCTAAGCTTTAATAATCCACTGCTTCATCAAATGTTTTTGCTTCACAATTCTCTTCATGAAGCCTATCCCCCTAACTGCACTGTAGGGTACGACACCAACTTCTTCAAATGGATTATTGATAGTGGGTGTACAAATCACATGACTGGCAAGCGAAGCCTTCTCATGGACTCAACTTTACGTCCATCAGACAAAAGTCACATCACATTTGCTGACACTGGTAAAAGCAAGGTATTGGGTCTAGGTAGAGTTGCAATCTCAAAGGATCAACACATGGATAAAGTCATGCTTGTTGAATCCCTTGGTTTCAACTTAATGTCTGTCTCAATACTTTGTGATTTAAACATGATTGTGATGTTTGGAAAATATTGTTGCCTTGTACTAATGGAATCTGACAAGTCTCTAGTGTTTGAAGGGTATCGAAAAGATGATTTATATGTTGTAGATTTCTCAGCAGGACCACAACTTGCAGTATGTCTTCTAGCAAAAGCTTCTGAATGCTGGCTCTGGCATTGAAGGCTAGGGCATGCTGGCATGAGGAACCTCCACACCCTTGCAAGGAAAAAGCATGTCATAGGCATCGAGGGCGTCAAGTTCAAGAAGGATTAATTATGCGGTGCCTGTGAAGCAGGAAAGATGACGAGGGCCAAGCATCCCTCGAAGACAATCATGACAATGACTCAACCCTTCGAACTGCTGCACATGGATCTTTTCGGTCCCACTCATTACTCAACTCTTACTACTACTCCTTGTCTCTATGGCTTTGTCATTGTTGATGATTATTCAAGATATACTTGGGTGCATATAATCCTTTACAAGACTGAAGTGCAGGATGTCTTCAGACGCTTCGCCAATCGAGCAATGAACAACTATGGCGCCAGGATAAAGCACATCAGAAGTGACAATGGCACTGAATTCAAGAACACTGGCCTTGATACATATCTTGATACTTTGGGCATCACACATGAATTCTCAGCTCCGTACACGCCACAGCAGAATGGCATTGTCGAACGCAAGAACAGAACACTTATTGAGATGGCTCGAACGATGCTTGATGAATACAAGACTCCAAGAAAATTCTGGCCTGAAGCCATTGACACTGCATGCCATATCATCAACCGTGTTTATCTTCATAAGCTTCTGAAAAAGACATCCTATGAACTCCTTACTGGCAAGAAGCCAAATGTCAGTTACTTCAGAGTATTTGGCGCCAAGTACTGGATCAAGGATCCACATCACACTTCAAAATTTGCACCAAAAGCACATGAGGGTTTTATGCTTGGATATGGAAAGGATTCACACTCCTACAGAGTCTTCAATCTCTTTCATTACGAAGTGGTTGAAACAGTGGATGTGCGGTTCGATGAAACTAATGGCTCACAAAGAGAGCAACTCCCAAATGTGCTAGATGAAGTTCCATCCAGTGAATCAATCAAACTTATGGGAACTGGACAAATCATACCTTCTGAAGCTCAACCTGAAGAAGAACTTATCATCTCCGCACCTGATCAGCCCGAAGACAATGCTCAGCATGAAGACAAACCCTCTAACAATGATAATGATCAGCAAGAGCAAAATCTTCGTCTTGTACATCCTCGTGTTGCAAATGAAGTGTAGATTGAGAGAATAATCGATAGCATCAATGCACCAGGTCCACTCACTCGTTCAAGGGAAACACAGCTAGCAAATTTTTGTGGGCACTTCACATTCGTCTCAATAACAGAATCCAAGAAAGTTGAAGAAGCCTTCAAGGAACCTGAATGGATTCAAGCTATGCAAGAAGAGCTTCAACAGTTTGAGCTGAATAATGTATGGGAACTGGTTAATCGTCCTGATCCTCGGAAGCACAATATAATAGGCACCAAATGGATATATTGCAACAAGCAAGATGAGCATGGTCAAGTTGTCAGAAACAAAGCTCGTCTCGTTGCTCAAGGATACACTCAAGTTGAAGGGATTGACTTCGATGAAACATTTGGTCCTGTGGCTAGACTTGAAGCCATACGCATACTGCTGGCCTATGCAAATCATCATAACATACCTCTGTATCAAATGGATGTGAAGAGCGCTTTTCTCAATGGCAAGATTGAAGAAGAAGAGTATGTCGCACAACCACCTGGCTTTGAAGATCCAAAACATCCTGACATGGTATACAAGCTCAACAAGGCACTGTATGGCCTCAAACAAGCCCCTCGGGCTTGGTATGACACACTCAAAGACTTCCTGAAGAGCAACGGCTTCAAATCTGGTTCCCTCGACCCCACTCTCTTCACGAAGACATATGATGGTGAACTGTTTGTGTGCCAAACATATGTGGATGACATTATCTTCGGCTGCACCAATCAGAAATACAGTGAAGAGTTTGGATATATGATGCAAGAGCAATATCAGATGTCCATGATGGGTGAGCTGAAGTTCTTCCTTGGTCTTCAAATACGTCAGCAACGCAACGGCATCTTTATATCTCAAGAGAAGTATCTCAAAGATTGCCTAAAGAAGTTTGGTATGCAAGACTGCAAAGGCTTCACGATGCCAATGCCAGCCAAACATCATCTGGGTGCCGACGACAATGGTAATGAGTTCGATCAAAAGGTACACCGCTCCATGATTGGTTCTTTACTTTATCTATGTGCATCTAGGACAGATATTATGCTTAGTGTTTGCATGTGTGATCGATTCCAAGCGGCACCAAAGGAATCGCATCACTTAGCTGTGAAGCGAGTTCTTCGATATTTAGCTTACACCCCAACTCTAGGATTATGGTATCCAAAGGGCTCAGAGTTTGATCTGCTTGGATTCTCGGATGCTGATTATGCTGGTGACAAGGTGGATCGCAAGTCTACATCAGGCACATGTCATTTTCTGGGACGATCACTTGTATGTTGGTCTTCAAAGAAGCAGAACTGTGTATCTCTCTCTACTGCTGAATCTAAATACATTGCTGCTGGATCTTGCTGCGCTCAGCTTCTGTGGATGAAGCAAACACTCAAAGACTATGGCATTCATCTGAAGCAAGTGTCACTCTACTGCAACAATGAAAGCGCCATCAAGATTGCCAACAACCCAGTTCAGCACTCGAAGACAAAGCACATTGAAATTTGTCATCACTTTCTTGGAGATCATGTTGTGAAGGAAGATATTGATATCATACACGTCAACACTGAAGAGCAATTGGTAGATATCTTCACCAAGCCCTTGGATGAGAAGAGATTTTGCATGTTACGGTGTGATCTAAATATCTTGGAATCCTCAAATGTCCTGTGATCAGGCACACATCCTAACACTTATGCATATTGATGACTTAGATGTGCAACACACGAACTAAAGTATATCTTCAATCAATGAAGACATACATTCTAAGTGTGAATACATTAATGTGGAATTTGACTTCGGAGCGCCACGATAATTGTGCTCCATGTCTGTGTCTAATACTTCCTATACGGTGGGTAACACCACCACAAAATTCGTCTGTTTGAAGTGTTTTACCCATGGTGTTACATTTGCTGTGTCTTCACATTTGATTTGGCTTCAATCTCAACATGTCTTCTTGATTATCTTCATTATGTTGATCATATATATATATATACTAGTGTTCTGTCCTCTACAGGATTCACTTATAGCTATGTCTTCTTGTTGAATCCTTTGAACTAAGTGAATGTGATCGGACCCTAACCTCTCTATGCTTTCTATCTCAAACTCTATCTCTCCAAATCATATGCATTCTATTGAAACTGTCGAATATCTTCTTTGCGTCCTTGTCAGCAGAAGATACAGAGACAAACATTAAGTCCGTTTTCAATGCTAATTCCTTCACCTGAAACCCAGAGAAGTGAGAACGACCACCCGACAATCCAGGCATGCGTGGGAACGTGGAACAACCTCCGATATGTTGCAACATGGCCACATGTTCTTCAGATGTGTATCGCCAGGGGCACCTGTGTAATAACGCTGTGCCATCCCTATCCCTATAAATACACGCCTTACCACGGTCATTATCCTTTCTTCCACTCTCGCACGAACCCTAGCGCCACCGCTAGCCCTCGACGACACCGACAATGAAGCGCTTAGCTGCCGTGACCTCTCCGCCGCCGTCTTCACGCCGGCCGCGGACATCGTCTTCTCCGTCGTCGCCGTAGGTGTCTTCTGTCGCCAAGTTAGGGCATGGACGATCCAACTGCTCGGCCTCCTCTTCCACTCCGTCTAGTAGTTCCTTGTGTGGTAAATAAAACTTCCTTTTTACGGCTTCTTTGATCCTATAGATTTGTCACTTTCTACCACAAGTAGTTTCTGTTCACACAAGTTGGATCCACTTCATACTTCATCTCATAATATGCCTAGTATGTTCACTTATGCTTCACAAAGTAGTTAGATTCCTCACTTGTACTGATCTGTGGATTTGTACAAATCTGGAACCAACTCCTTATCTATAAGTGAATAATTTATGGGAACTGGTTAAGCGTCCTGATCCTCGGAAGCACAATATAATAGGCACCAAATGGATATATCGCAACAAGCAAGATGAGCATGGTCAAGTTGTCAGAAACAAAGCTCGTCTCGTTGCTCAAGGATACACTCAAGTTGAAGGTATTGACTTCGATGAAACATTTGCTCCTGTGGCTAGACTTGAAGCCATACGAATACTGCTGGCCTATGCAAATCATCATAACATACTTCTGTATCAAATGGATGTGAAGAGCGTTTTTCTCAATGGCAAGATTGAAGAAGAAGTGTATGTCGCACAACCACCTAGCTTTGAAGATCCAAAACATCCTGACATGGTATACAAGCTAAACAAGGCACTGTATGGCCTCAAACAAGCCCCTCGGGCTTGGTATGACACACTCAAAGACTTCCTGAAGAGCAAAGGCTTCAAATTTGGTTCCCTCGACCCCACTCTCTTCACGAAGACATATGATGGTGAACTGTTTGTGTGCCAAATATATGTGGATGACATTATCTTCGGCTGCACCAATCAGAAATATAGTGAAGAGTTTGGATATATGATGCAAGAGCAATATCAGATGTCCATGATGGGTGAGCTGAAGTTCTTCCTTGGTCTTCAAATACGTCAGCAACGCAACGACATCTTTATATCTCAAGAGAAGTATCTCAAAGATTGCCTGAAGAAGTTTGGTATGCAAGGCTGCAAAGGCTTCACGATGCCAATGCCAGCCAAACATCATCTGGGTCCCGACAACAATGGTAATGAGTTCGATCAAAAGGTATACCGCTCCATGATTGGTTCTTTACTTTATCTTTGTGCATCTATGCCAGATATTATGCTTAGTGTTTGCATGTGTGCTCGATTCCAAGCGGCACCAAAGGAATCGCATCACTTAGCTGTGAAGCGAGTTCTTCGATATTTGGCTTACACCCCAACTCTAGGATTATGGTATCCAAAGGGCTCAGAGTTTGATCTTCTTGGATTCTCAGATGCTGATTATGCTGGTGACAAGGTGGATCGCAAGTCTACATCAGGCACATGTCATTTTCTGGGACGATCACTTGTATGTTGGTCTTCAAAGAAGCAGAACTGTGTATCTCTCTCTACTGCTGAATCTGAATACATTGCTGCTGGATCTTGCTGCGCTCAGCTTCTGTGGATGAAGCAAACACTCAAAGACTATGGCATTCATCTAAAGCAAGTGTCACTCTACTGCGACAACGAAAGCGCCATCAAGATTGCCAACAACCCAGTTCAGCACTCGAAGACAAAGCACGTTGAAATTCGTCATCCCTTTCTTAGAGATCATGTTGTGAAGGAAGATATTGATATCATACACGTCAACACTAAAGAGGAATTGGCAGATATCTTCACCAAGCCCTTGGATGAGAAGAGATTTTGCAAGTTACGGTGTGAGCTAAATATCTTGGAATCCTCAAATGTCCTGTGATCAGGCACACATCCTAACACTTATGCATATTGACGACTTAGATGTGCAACACACGAAGTAAAGTATATCTTCAATCAATGAAGACATACATTCTAAGTGTGAATACATTAATGTGGAATTTGACTTCGGAGCGCCACGATAATTGTGCTCCATGTCTGTGTCTAATACTTCCTATACGGTGGGTACCACCACCGCAAAATTCGTCTGTTTGAAGTGTTTTACCCATGGTGTTACATTTGCTGTGTCTTCACATTTGATTTGGCTTCAATCTCAACATGTCTTCTTGATTATCTTCATTATGTTGATCATATATATATATACTAGTTTTCTGTCCTCTACAGCATTCACTTATAGCTATGTCTTCTTGTTGAATCCTTTGAACTAAGTGAATGTGATCGGACCCTAACCTCTCTATGCTTTCTATCTCAAACTCTATCTCTCCAAATCATATGCATTCTATTGAAACTGTCGAATATCTTCTTTGCGTCCTTGTCAGCAGAAGATACAGAGACAAACATTAAGTCCGTTTTCAATGCTAATTCCTTCACCTGAAACCCGGAGAAGTGGGAACGACCACCCGACAATCCAGGCGTGCGTGGGAACGTGGAACAACCTCCGATATGTTGCATGATGGCCACGTGTTCTTCAGATGTGAATCGCCAGGGGCACCTGTGTAATAACGCCGTTCCGTCCCTATCCCTATAAATACACGCCTTACCACAGTCATTATCCTTTCTTCCACTCTCGCACGAACCCTAGCGCCACCGCTAGCCCTCGCGATGCCGACGACGAAGCGCTTAGCTGCCGTGACCTCTCCGACGCCGTCTTCACGCCGGCCGCGGACATCGTCTTCTCCGCCGTCGCCGTAGGTGTCCTCCGTCGCCAAATTAGGGCACGGACGATCGAACTGCTCGGCCTCCTCTTGCACTCCGTCTAGCAGTTCCTTGTGTGGTAAATAAAACTTCCTTTTTACGGCTACTTTGATCCTATAGATTCGTCACTTTCTACCACAAGTAGTTTCTGTTCACACAAGTTGGATCCACTTCATACTGCATCTCATATTATGCCTAGTATGTTCACTTATGCTTCACAAAGTAGTTAGATTCCTCACTTGTACTGATCTGTGGATTCGTACAAATCTGGAACCAACTCCTTATCTATGAGTGAATGTCTTCGCACGATGAGGTCAATGTCTTACAAACTGATTTATCTTCAAAATCTTCTGAGAATGCATATGACCTTTTCCCCTTCCCTCGCACCTTAATGCTGTCATAGGTACATGTCCGTGGGAGAATCCCTTGGTTCTCATAGTCTGCATTCATTTGCATAATTCTTACAACATCACATAACTTCTCCCGAAGCCAGTTCCTGTTTGTCCAGCAAGCGAAAGCCCTTGGAGCCTTTGAACATATTGAAGCCATTCAGTTTAAAGTTCATGGCTGCAGAGAAATCAGCAAGAAAGGGTGGCAGAAAGCATCGAGGTGAAACATCAAGAGATCTGCCCGATGACCTCTCAGAACTGTACAAGACAGATCCAGAAGAGGATTACACAGCGCAAGACACGAATCCAATGGATTTGACGATATTGGGCAGACAGTGGTTCAAGTACAGGTTTGTAACAAAGGAATATGCTGAGAAGAATGCCATCAAACGACCATGGGGAGACATCCTATACAAAAATCTTCAACCCAGGTCCAGAGATGAAGCCATTGAACAAGGCTTCTATCCTTGCATGGTCTGTGGACCACAGCCTGTGGATGCTGACCCATCGTCACTGCTCTGGTGTCGTGACGACAATCTGTTCAAGCGTAACTTCCAGTTTTCCCAGAATTCAGCGAAGCAGAACAAGAAGTCATTGGGACTAGACTTCAACCCTGGTCCCTCTGCTCCCCGTGCAGATGGCACCCGCGATGCCGAACCCAATGTCGTCGGTCCGTTCTACAACTTGGATGGCCTCATCACTCACATCTCTGTTCAAGGTGCCAAAGTGGAACATTCTAATGATGATGCTGACATTGATGAAGCCACAGCTCCTACTCCAAAGCCGCAGAAGCCAAAGCTGCCTAAAGCTTCAAAGCCTGCCTCAGCACCAAAAATCTCATGGGTGAAGCCACTGGCTACTGCACCTCCTGAAGACAGTGTGCAGTCTGAAGATCTGTCACGTATCTCCAAGCCCCCGAGAGTCAAGATGCCTCTGCCACACACTAGCCAAGAACTGACTGCTGCTGCCATTCTGCGCAACGATGCCATTGATCTGTCTAGTGATGAAGATCTTGCAGATGACGCTCTTGAGCAACTGATCAAGAGCAAAGAAGAAGCAGAAATCTTCAACAATTTGCCTCTCTTTGACGTGGCAATCATCCACGACTTCATCGATGAGTGGTTTGACACGCCCAACCTCAGCTTTGAAGATCTGCAACTTCCCATTGGCCTTAGTGTCGCTTTCCATGGCACCATTGCTTCAGAGTTAGCTATAGCCCAGCGCATGGCAAATGCTTCAATGCACAAGACTTCTTCATTCGCCAACTTGCAGCATCAGGATCTGATCTTTTTGGCTTGAAGTTCTACGCTCCATGGATAATGCGGCCGATTAAACTCCACTCAGCTATCTCATATCAGCCATCTGCTCGCAATCATCGAATCTTTCTGCCTGATGTGGATATGTCCGTTGAAGCCATTTATCCAGAGCCTTCCAAGGAACCTCTTAGTCTTCAGAATGCGGAGCATCAAAGTTTCACTCAGAACATTGAAGGAGTTGAAGCAGTCACTCGTGTTTATCCTCTGGCTGGTACTACATGTGCACCTCAACGGGCCCTTACTGAAGCTACTGAAAGCACTATTGCCCACCGACCTAAGAAGCGATCTCGTGTTCTCAATGACCGAGAGCTTCTGGTTGCTCTTCATCAAAAACAGGATAGGCATCATGACTGGCTGAAGCGCCAAATGCACAGCCTCTTGGTGGATGTCAACCGCATTCGCAATCTTGCCACCAAGAATGCCTTCGTTGCCCATGAAACCTGTCGACGTACATGGAAAGGGCTGACGATTATGTGTTCTGAGGATGATCTTCAAGAGGATGGCTTCTCTGAACGTTTCAAGTTTGACTCCACACCTCCCCGAAGGACTGTGCTGCGATGAACTCCATCTCTTGAAGACTCTGAGTTTTCTTCCTCTGCAGCAACTGTGAATGCCAGAGTGATCGAGGATGAAGATGATGCCACTTCACCGCCCCCTACTTCTGCACGCCTCGACACTGCCCCAAGTTCTTCTGCACCGCCGAACACCACCGACGACCCCGCTGCTTCACCTACTCTTTGTGGGAACGAGTAGATGCTCTATGTCTTCAAACCTTTTTGGTCCTCACTGACAAAAGGGGGAGAAGCTTATGAGTTTGATAGTCTTCAAGCAGGTCCATATGGGCGGTTACTTTACGTTTTGCCTAGTGTTTACAACTCTTGTTTTGATACATTTGGTTCTTTGAGTTGTAACACTTAAACTCAATGGTCGTCTGCTACTTATTTGCTATTTTGTGATGCGATGATAAATTCCGCATGTGCGACGATAAATTCCGCACTTAGATCATTTTGCAGACGTCCATTTACCATTATGCATGTCATTATCTTCACATACCTTTCATGCATGATGAACTGTCATCATAAGTTGAAGAGGATCTCCACAAGTACAACCTACCATGTGCATTTGCATTCCAAAAGCAAGTTACTTATATGCACATCTTCAGGGGGAGCCCTTGCAACTTATGAAGACAATTCCTTATCCTTTACAAGTTCACATATTATATTCCCCGTTGAAAACTTCAACTAGTTTGTCATCAATCACCAAAAAGGGGGAGATTGTAAGTGCATCTAGTGCCACCCCTAGTTGGTTTTGGAGTATTGACGACAAACCTAGTTGAGGGACTAATGTGTTTGTGCGAATTGCACTACTAGGAAAAGGGCTACTAATGGCGCACCAGTTTTGCCTACTAATGGCGCATCAATGGTGCTCCATTAGTATCACGCCACTAGTTTTTTTACTAATGGCACACCACTAGTGCGCCATTAGTATCTGGTATACTAATGGCGCACCACTGGTGCACCATTAGTATAGGCCACTGGTGCGCCATTAGTATTTTTGAATTTTGAAGGAGGGAAAAAAGTAGTGGCGCACCGTCTAACCCCCACTATGCGCCTTCGCTATTTTTAAATTTTGAATTTGGATCTGGATCGTGATTTTTTTGCCCATTTTTTGCTCGTTTTTTGCTCGTTTTTTGGCACGATATTATTTCAAATTTTGTTCCTGTTTTTGGATCTAGTACGTTCTTTTGCCGTGTTCTTTTGCCGGAGAGGAGTTCGCGGAGAGGAGGAGGAGGAGGTCACCGGAGAGGCGCTTGCCTACATCGCCGGAGAGGAGGAGGAGGAGGTCGCCGGATGGGAGTTCACCGGAGCATCGGAGAGGAGGAAGGAGAAACCATGAGGGGATTGGAGGAGAGGAGGGAGGAGGATCTCACCGGAGAGGAGGGAGGAGGAGCTCACCGGAGAGGAGGTA
>NC_057812.1:724696141-724696888 GCF_018294505.1 Triticum aestivum | reverse complement strand
GAGGAGAGGAGGGAGGAGGAGGTCGTCGGAGAGGAGGAGGAGGTCGCCGGAGAGGAGGAGGGTAGTATGGTGGAGGAGAGAAGGGAAGATGGAGTGGAGGAGAGGAGGAGATGGAGTGGAGGAGAGGTGGAGTGGAGGAGAAGAATGAAGAGGTAAGGAGGAGAGGACCACGCCGAGCCATATATACGGCATAGTAATGGCGCACCGCGGGCAGGTGCGCCATTACTAACTTTTTTTTATTTTTTTTATTTATTTTGAATTTTGAAGGCGGGATGATACTAATGGCGCACCATGGGCAGGTCCGCCATTAGTAATTTTTTTTTATTTTTTTGACTTATTTTGAATTTTGAAGGCGGGAAGATAGTAATGGCGCACCATGGGCAGGTGCGCCATTAGTAAGTTTGATTTTTTTTGAATTTTTTTGCCTCCCCAGATCTTAAAAGCCCTGTAACTTTTTTTATGTTAGGTTTTTGAGGATTTTGAAAATGTTTAACAGGGTTCCCCCTGTTGAAAATGTAACTTTTCGAGTAGATGATTTTTCATATAAAAATTTTTTTCATCCGAGTTCGTACGCAAAAGTTATGCCCATTTTACAAATTCTTGAGAGATTTCGCAAATAAAGTCGAAATTCATATTTGTAAATTTTCACAACAACTAGACCACATATCACATGGGAAACTTATTTTCTTTTATTTTTTTTGACATTTCCATCATTTTTTTTATTTTTTTTAAACTGAAAAGGCGGTC
>NC_057812.1:724686007-724695506 GCF_018294505.1 Triticum aestivum | reverse complement strand
TTTACTAATGGCGCACCGTGGATGTGGTGCGCCATTACTAGTTGAACTAGTAATGTCGCACCACTCCCACGGTGCGCCATTAGTAGTTTTGAAAAAATATTAATTTTTTTTACTAATGACGCACCGTGGATGTGGTGCGCCATTAGTATTTGGACACTAATAGCGTACCAACACATGGTGCGCCATTAGTATATAGTAATGGCGCACCACATGTCTGGTGCGCCATTAGTGTCAATTCCATCTATAGCCCTTTTCCTAGTAGTGTTGCAGGATAACACAGGTAGAAGTCCCCCATTGATTCGGTTTTCCTACCAGAGATGACCCCTAAAAATGTATGAAGACATTGAAGTCAAATGTGGTAAGTGAAGACATTCACCTTGAAGACTATGACAAGAGAACACATCGCATGAAGACTATGGAGCGCGAAGACTTAGATCTTTCATAATTCTTTTTCTTCTTTGTTGAGTCATAGGAGCCACCGTACTGTTACGTGGGGTCCAAGAAAACGAGTCAGAATGACTGTAGTGATGCTTAACCAAAATCCTATGTCTTCGAGTGAAGACTATGAGAGCGAATCTTGTTCAGAGTTGGACAAGTCAGCTTTTGCTTGTAGCCCAAGTAAAGTTGCCGTGTGTGTTTGAAATCTGACAGTTGGAACACATGTCAGTTCCTTAGTGACCCAGGGTCATTTCAGACAAATCAGGTCGGGTTGCCTAGTGGCTATAAATAGCCCACCCCGTACAACCATAAATGGTTGGCTGCTCAGAGTTAAAGTACGGCTTTTGTCGTTTGAGATAAACCCACCTCGAAGCCTTCGAGAGAGAATTCCTTGAGAGGATAAAGCCCTAACCACCCAGAGCCAAAGAGTGTTAGGCATCACTTAAGTCTTCTTGTCTGTGTGATTTGAAGACTTATTACACTTGAAGACTGTGAATCCTCCAGCCGGTTAGGCGTCGCATTCTGAGCATCCAAGAGTCATTGTGATCGCCAGTGAACAAAGTCTGTGAAGGTTTGTAAGTTTACCTTGAAGACTTACCAGAGTGATTGGGCAAGGTCTGTGTGACCTTAGATCAAGGGGAATACGAAGAGGACTAAGTGTTCTGAGCTGTGTGCTCAGGACTAAGGGTCCGGGACTGAGTGTCCTCAGGTTTAAATACCTATCCGCCCTAACCAGACGTACAACTGTCACAGCAGTTGGAACTGGTCTACCAAACCTTTGTCTTCGTCACGCACACTGGTTCTATCCTTCTCATCTCTTTATTTACAGTTGGCTCTTGTAAACTCAGTGCCTATTTGCTTTATCTATTTGTCTTCACTGTGTACCTGATCCTTACTGCCTAGCTACTATTAGTCAGTGTGGTTTCACTTCATTGAATGCTTGACTATTGTCTGTCTAGTGTAGTCTATCTTCCGCTGCATGGAAATAGGTTCATTTCCATCATTTGTCTTCGAAACTTCCATGTTTTGAAGACATTCATAAAAATCGCCTATTCACCCCCCCCCTCTAGTCGATATAACACACTTTCAGTCTGTCTCTCCCACTTTAGTCGGATCGGATTCGATGAAAAGGGTCCTTATGAAGGGTAAATAGAAATTGGCATATCACGTTGTGGTTTTGGCGTAGGTAAGAAACGTTCTTGCTAGAAACCTATAGCAGCCACGTAAAAACTTGCAACAATAATTAGAGGACGTCTAACTTGTTTTTGCAGCATGGGTCGTGTGATGTGATATGGCCAAAAGGATGTGATGAATGATATATGTGATGCATGAGATTGATCATGTTCTTGTAATAGGAATCACGACTTGCATGTCGATGAGTATGACAACCGGCAGGAGCCATAGGAGTTGTCTTAATTTATTTATGGCCTGCGTGTCAACATAAACGTCATGTAATTACTTTACTTTATTGCTAAAGCGTTAGCCATAGTAGTAGAAGTAATAGATGACGAGACAACTTCAAGAAGACACAATGATGGAGATCATGATGATGGAGATCATGGTGTCATGCCGGTGACACGATGGTCATGAAGCCCCGAAGATGGAGATCAAAAGGAGCAAATGATATTGGCCATATCATGTCACTATTTGATTGCATGTGATGTTTATCATGTTTTACATCTTATTTGCTTAGAACGATGGTAGCTTAAATAAGATGATCCCTCATAATAATTTCAAGAAAGTGTTCCCCCTAACTGTGCACCGTTGTGAAGGTTCGTTGTTTCGAAGCACCACGTGATGATCGGGTGTGATAGATTCTAACGTTCGAATACAATGGGTGTAAGCCAGATTTACACACACAATACACTTAGGTTAACTTCACGAGCCTAGCATGTACAGACATGGCCTTGGAACAGGGAAGACCGAAAGGTCGAGCATGAGTCGTATACAAGATACGATCAACATGAAGATGTTCACCGATGTTGGCTAGTCCGTCTCACGTGATGATCGGACACGGCCTAGTTGACTCGGATCATGTTTCACTCAGATGACTAGAGGGATGTCTATCTAAGTGGGAGTTCAATTTGATTAGATGAACTTAATTATCATGAACTTAGTCTAAAATCTTTACACTATGTCTTGTAGATCAAATGGCCCATGCTAATGTTGCCCTCAACTTCAACGCGTTCCTAGAGAAAACCAAGCTGAAAGACGATGGCAGCAACTATACAGACTGGGTCCGGAACCTGAGGATCATCCTCATAGCTGCCAAGAAAGATTATGTCCTAGAAGCACTGCTAGGTGACGCACCCATCCTAGAGAACCAAGACGTTATGAACGCTTGGCAGTCACGTGCTGATGATTACTCCCTCGTTCTGTGCGGCATGCTTTACAGCTTAGAACCGGGGCTCCAAAAGCGTTTTGAGAGACACGGAGCATATGAGATGTTCGAAGAGCTGAAAATGGTTTTCCAAGCTCATGCCCGGGTCGAGAGATATGAAGTCTCCGAGCAGTTCTTTAGCTCTAAGATGGAGGAAAATAGTTCTGTCAGTGAGCACATACTCAAAATGTCTGGGTTGCATAACCGCTTGACTCAGCTGGGAGTTAATCTCCCGCATGACGCGGTCATTGACAGAATCCTTCAGTCGCTTCCACCGAGCTACAAGAGCTTTGTGATGAACCTCAATATGCAGGGGATGGAAAAGACCATTCCTGAGGTATATTCAATGCTGAAATCAGCAGAGGTAGAAATCAAAAAGGAACATCAAGTGTTGATGGTGAATAAAACCACTAAGTTCAAGAAAGGCAAGGGTAAGAAGAACTTCAAGAAGGACGGCAAGGGAGTTGCCGCGCCCGGTAGGAAAGCTGCCGAGAAGAAGCCAAAGAATGGACCCAAGCCTGAGACTGAGTGTTTTTATTGCAAGGGAAGTGGTCACTGGAAGCAGAACAGCCCGAAATACTTAGCGGACAAGAAGGTCGGCAACACTGAAGGTATATGTGATATACATGTAATTGATGTGTACCTTACCAGTACTCGTAGTAGCTCCTGGGTATTTGACACCGGTGCGGTTGCTCACATTTGTAACTCAAAGAAGGAGCTGCGGAATAAGCGGAGACTGGCGAAGGACGAGGTGACGATGCACATCGGGAATGGTTCCAAGGTCGATGTGATCGCCGTCAGCACGCTACCTCTACATTTACCTACGGGATTAGTTTTAAACCTCAATAATTGTTATTTAGTGCCAGCTTTGAGCATGAACATTGTATCAGGATCTCGTTTAATTCGAGATGGCTACTCATTTAAATCCGAGAATAATGGTTGTTCTATTTATATGAGAGATATGTTTTATGGTCATGCTCCACTGGTGAATGGTTTATTCCTAATGAATCTCGAGCGTAATGTTACACATATTCATAGTGTGAATACCAAAAGATGTAAGGTTGATAATGATAGTCCTACATACTTGTGGCACTACCGCCTTGGTCACATAGGTGTCAAACGCATGAAGAAGCTCCATGCCGATGGACTTTTGGAGTCTCTTGATTATGAATCATTTGACACATGCGAACCATGCCTCATGGGTAAAATGACCAAGACTCCGTTCTCAGGAACAATGGAGCGAGCAACCAACTTATTGGAAATCATACATACCGATGTGTGCGGTCCAATGAGTGTTGAGGCTCGCGGTGGCTATCATTATGTTCTCACCCTCACTGATGACTTGAGTAGATATGGGTATGTCTACATAATGAAACACAAGTTTGAGACCTTTGAAAAGTTCAAGAAATGTCAGAGTGAGGTCGAGAATCAACATGACAGGAAAATCAAGTTCTTGCGATCAGATAGTGGGGGAGAATACTTGAGTCACGAATTTAGCACACACTTCAGAAAATGTGGAATAGTTTCACAACTCACGCCGCCTGGAACACCTCAGCGTAATGGTGTGTTCAAACGTCGTAATCGCACTCTATTGGATATGGTGCGATCTATGATGTCTCTTACCGATCTACCGCTGTCATTTTGGGGCTATGCTTTAGAGACTGTCGTGTTCACTTTAAATAGGGCTCCGTCGAAATCCGTTGAGACGACACCGTATGAATTATGGTTTGGGAAGAAAGCTAAGCTGTCGTTTCTAAAAGTTTGGGGATGCGATGCTTATGTCAAGAAACTTCAACCTGAAAAGCTCGAACCCAAATCGGAAAAATGTGTCTTCATAGGATACCCTAAAGAAACTATTGGGTATACCTTCTACCTCAGATCCGAAGGCAAGATCTTTGTTGCCAAGAATGGGTCCTTTCTAGAGAAAGAGTTTCTCTCGAAAGAAATAAGTGGGAGGAAAGTAGAACTTGATGAAGTATTACCTCTTGAACCGGTAAGTGGTGCAGCTCAAGAAAATGTTCCTGAGGTGCCTGCACCGACTAGAGAGGAAGTTAATGATGATGATCATGAAACTTCAGATCAAGTTGCTACTTAACTTCGTAGGTCCACGAGGACACGTTCCGCACCAGAGTGGTACGGCAAACCTGTCTTGGAAATCATGTTGTTAGACAACGGTGAACCTTCGAACTATGAAGAAGCGATGGCGGGCCCGGATTTTGACAAATGGCTGGAAGCCATGAAATCCGAGATAGGATCCATGTATGAAAACGAAGTATGGACTTTGACTGACTTGCCCGATGATCGACCACCTCTCCTTCTCCGAGAGATTGGTCGAACAACAAGTTCTCGTATATCTATCCGACAGTACCGGCTACATATATACAATAATTATCTCTTACAAATATAATCTCCTAACATACGGACTCATGGTCCACATAGTATTCTCCGTCTTAAGCGATCACGTGGTCAAGAAAGAATGTCGCCAATTCCTCTTGAATTGCTCGCATGCGAGCTGGTGCTAGGAGTTCATCCCGCTTCCGAAACATCTAATTTGAAGAAGGGGGTCAATACATATATATATGAATGAATGAAACTCAACACAAATGATGGTAATAAAATAAAATTGTGAATGTTGTTATTTACGCACTTCATATATTTCGTCAGAGTAGCCCCGCTCACAGGTCATGTGGTGGATGGACTCGCAAACGTAGTATCCACAGAAATCATTCCCTTGTTCCTGCCACAACCACTTTACAAGAAACAGAGGTCAATCAAACTGATAAGCACGAATGCCAAATGGTATTGATGAAACTAGCGCTTGAATCAATAGGAGATGCGCGGAACATGCTACTATAGTACTTACTTTTGGGTGTCTAAATTGCAGCTTCTTCGGGAGTCCCGGAGCTTTTTTGGTGAATTGTTTCCAAACCCTGCCAGACAAAGAAAACAATTACTTGATATATCAAGAAATGAACAAAGTTGCTGATATGGTGGATAATGATTGATTTAACTTACTTCTCGAGCATTTGAGTCATGTCCGCATAGTCCTGGGGATCTTTTCGTCTTGAGTCTAAGACGGTTACTAGTCCGTGCTCAAGCTTAATCTCTAGGAGAATATAGTGGAAACTGCACACGCATGCATAACTCATCAATTACATTACTATAACCTTGACTAATATATAAGGGAAACCAAATACGCACAAGACAGTAACACTCACTTGAAGTTGTAAGGAAAGAGTATTATATCTTTGTTTTCATTTATTACCAACGATCGTAGCAAGTTGGCCTCGGTATCTGCGGCATGAAATTAAACCTGAGTTGCATCTATGATATTTGTGTTAATGAACCCAATATCACCGATTTGTCGTTTCTTCAATTCGACGATCTTCAATCTGCATAATATAGTGAGGATAATTATAAATACATGCAATGAAAGAGCTGAGCTATATAGAGAGACTTAATGACAGAAGTAGTACTACTTACAGACAGTAGCAGGTGACCGTTGCTTTATCAAGGGCCAATTGATTGAAAAACTGAAAGAACTCCTCAAATGGAACAGGCAACAGTTCAATTCCAACGAGGTCATGCTCCTTTTTAACTCTCACATACAAAGTACTCCTCCCCCCAGACTCTCTCCAGATTTTCAAGTACCAATCATGCAATCTGCGCATCATCGTTGATAGAGATCTGTCATCTTTGACGAGAGGCTTCCCGTACTCGTATCTTCATATCTGCACCTCCATGAAATCATAATGTACATCGTCGGGCAGGTAATCTCCAAGATTGCTATAACCGGGCACCATCCTCAGATCATTAGCGACGATGTCACTAGGCACCTTGAGCGGGGGGCACGATTGCTCCGCTTGTTTGCCGAGCTGTGCAATTTGTTTCCCAGCTCGTCGTTCTTTCAGCCTTTGATCACTGATAGTACTTCCCGACCACTCCGCTTCGGCAAATTCCTTTCCAATAATGCGCTCATAGGTTCCTTTCGGCGGAGACTTGGTTGGTTTTGTCAGGGCAGCCAGAGTGCGCTTCGCTTTCACTGGATCTACCTTCTCCTCCGGAGGTGGATGTTTCTTTGCTTTCACCCCTTCAAAGAAGTTCCTCACTTCTTCTCACGCGATCTCGGTGTTCTCCTCCGGGGTCCTCTCCTATGGTAACTTCTCTGGAGTCTTCAGAGAAGGACCGAATCTGTATGTCCCCCTGCCTCTGGCTGTATTGCTAGAAGCCGGCAGAGCAGACGGAGCGGTTGTCTTCTTTACTTGCTTACGAGGCGGAGGAGAAGGACTACGACGCGCTGGAGCAGCCGGAGCGGCGGCAGGTCTCTCCCGCCCTTGCTGACGAGGCGGGGAAGGAGGGGGCTGGCTACTCGAGCGCGTCGGCGCAGGCGGAGAAGGAGGCGGAGTGCCGTCACGCGCCGGAGAAGGCGCCGGCCGAGTGCCCTGATTGTCACTCTCCGGAGGAGGAGGCGGTGGAGGAGGCGGAGTGCCCTGACTCGCTAGAGGAGGAGGAGGAGGCGGAGGCGTCTAGTTCGGAAGGTTGATGAGCTCCTTCCTTCATAGGCATGGAGTCTTCAGAGCAGAACCCAGCCAAGTCTCCCCTTCACAGGTAGGGTGGTCATGCTGGAGGTCCTCAAATCCCTCCGTTGTTTCATCCACCATCACCCTAGCATATCCTTCTGGAATCGGCCGGCAGTGAAAAGTTGCGCCGGTTTCAGTAGGAAAAACAGAGCCAACAGCCGTCTTGACCTTCATATTAATCCATTACGTCATAAGGTGGCAATTTCGAGACTCCGTGATAGCAGCATCCACGGGATAGCTGGCAGCAGCCGTCAAGACATGCTCCGGCTAAAGCAGCTCGGTGGAAGCCACACTGCTTCTCCACTGAGATGGCGGGGTAGCTTCGGGGGAAGCTTCGGTAGTTCGTTTGCTGCGATTTGCTTCTCGTTCCTCTATCACTTGTACCCTTACTTGCAGCGCCTGCATTTGGGTCTGCTGCACTTTTTTCCTCATCTCCTGGCATTTGTAACCGCCTGCGTCCGGAAACCCAACCTTCCACGGAATGGAGCCTGGCGTGCCTCGTGTCCGTCCAGGGTGCTCAGGATTCCCGAGGGCCATTGTGAGCTCGTCGTTCTCTCTGTCTGGAATGAACGTCCCTTGCTGCGCTGCTTCGATATACTGCTGAAGCTTCTTGACCGGTATGTCCATTTAATCGTTCGTCCAAATGCACTTCCCTGATACAGTGTCCAAGGTTCCGCCAGCCCCGAAGAACCAAGTCCAGCAACGGTCTAGCCAGTTAATTGTCTCTGGTTCGATCCCTTTATCAGCCAGATCATTCTCAATCTTGGCCCACTTAGGCTGGGCTACGAGGTAGCCACCCGACCCCGTGCGATGATGATGCTTCTTCTTTGCAGCATTTTGCTTGTTTGTCACCGACATCTCCTTAATCTTTTCCGATGTCTTGTGGGCCACAAATGCGGGCCAGTGATCTCTGATCTTCTCATATCTGCCCGTGAATTCTGGTGTCTCTTTATTTTCGACAAACTTATTCAGCTCTTTCTTCCACCTCCTGAATAGTTCTGCCATCCTCTTAAGAGCAAAAGACTTGATTAATTGCTCTTTAACTGGCTTCTCCGGATCATCGTCTTGCGGTAGGGTGAAATTTGACTTCAGCTCAGTCCAAAGATCATTTTTCTGCAAATCATTGACATAAGACACCTCAGGGTCTTCTGTAGCCGGCTTTAACCATTGTTGGATGCTGATCGGGATCTTGTCCCTAACCAAAACCCCGCACTGAGCAACAAATGCGCTCTTTGTCCGGAGGGGTTCAATCGGTTGGCCGTCGGGCGCGATTGCTATGATCTCAAACTTTTCATCTGAGCTCAACTTTTTCTTCGCGCCTCGTCTCTTTACCGAAGTTGTGCTTGATCCAGAGGGCTAGAAAAAAGAACAAAGACTTAATTAATATGTGTACATACCAAAACAATGAATGCATCAATTAGCTAGTCAGCAGAAGCTTAACTAATATATATACCTGGCCGGACTCAGTTCGGTCACCGGAGACGTCATCACGGTCTCCTTCTTGCGCCGGTATTGGGTCACCAGAGCCGTCCTCACGGTCTCCTTCTTGCACCGGCATTACGTCACGGGAGCCATCATAATCATAGCCAGCTGCTTCCAGACCATCGGTGTCATTGAGAAACAACGAGCAAACGGCATCACTTCCTCGTGCAATTATGTCCCCCAACAACTCTTCTTGAACTTTGTCTCGGGCGGTGTCCATAGTTTCTACAAATATTTACAACAGGGCAATTATTATTCAAACATGACAGATGGATATATTAGTGGCAAACGTAGAACTAATACTAATTAGTGGCCTCGACGCTGCTTCTCTAGGGTTTGGGGTGGCCTCGACGCTGCTTCTCTAGGGTTTGGGGTGGCCTTGACGCTGCTTCTCTAGGGTTTGGGGTGGCCTCGACGCTGCTTCTCTAGGGTTTGGGGTGGCCTCGACAACGCTTCAAGGATAAAAAAGAAGAGGAAGAAGAAAAAAAGAGGAGAAGAAGAATAACTCGTCTATTCTTTCTTCTCCTCTTTTTTTATTCTTCTACCTCTTTCTTTTTATCGGGAACGAGGGTCGTCGAGGGTCACAGAGCAGTAGAGGAAACCCTAAATAGCAAGTATC
>NC_057812.1:724684154-724684669 GCF_018294505.1 Triticum aestivum | reverse complement strand
CCCCTTTAGTCCTGGTTGCTGGCACCAACCGGGACCAAAGGCCTTGTGCTGCCCCGCGCCAAAACTTTAGTCCCACCTCGCTAGCTGAGAGAGCTCGAGAGTGGTTTATAAGCGCTGCTGCGCCTTCCCTCTCGAGCTCCTCTCAAATGCAGGCTTTCGGGCCTAACCCTGCGCTATGTGCCTGTGCGCCTACTCGGCCTCCTGCGGGCCTGAATCCTGGCCCATGGTAGGGTTTCTAGTCGTATTAAGGCCGTGGGGGCCCAGTAGGTGGCACTTTTTTTTCTTTGTTGCTTTATTTATTTTATTTTGTTTCTACTTACAACAAAATACTTATTGTTGCTATTTTTTCCAGTTTTTTTGTTTTGTTTTCTGCATTATTTATTTTCTTTTGTTTTTTGCTTTATTTTTTAATTCTTTTTTGCTTTTAGTCTTAGAAAAATTATGAACTTTCTGTTAGTGCCATTAGTTTTCAAATTTGAAAACACTTTCTTTGTTTTTTCTTTGTTGCTTTATTT
>NC_057812.1:724657807-724683768 GCF_018294505.1 Triticum aestivum | reverse complement strand
CTTTGTTGCTTTAATTATTTTATTTTGTTTCTATTTACAAAAAAAATACTTATTGTTGCTATTTTTTTTGTTTTCCAGATTTTTTGGTTTGTTTTCTACATTATTTGTTTTCTTTTGTTTTTTGCTTTATTTTTTATTTCTTTTTGCATTTAGGTCAGCATAATTATAAACATTTTGTTAGTGCCATTAGTTTTGGAAGAATTATAAACTTTCTGTTAGTGCCATTAGTTTTCAAATTTAAATAGTTAAAATCTGAATTCTTTGAAATTTGTGTGAATCACAAGTTTGTGATTAACTTTACTAAAAAAATGAACATATATGCACCTATAGAGAAAATTCGACCTAAATTCACAGTTTTCAAATGAACTCTGAAAACGTTGGCATAGCATACTCGTGTGTTACAAAGTTGGCATGGTATCATCATAATAGTTGCGGGAGAAAGTCTTCACTTTTTCTTCACTTGTGTCATTTGCTTATTGCGCCGTAACCATGGATAATCTTCATCATTTATCAGGATGCTTGGGTCAGCCTTGACATTGAAGGAAGGAATTTCATGAAACTTTTCATAATCTTCAGACATGTCTGTCTTGCCGTCCACTCCCAGGATGTCCCTTTTTCCTGAAAGAACTATGTGGCGCTTTGGCTCATCGTATGATGTATTCGCTTCCTTATCTTTTCTTTTTCTCGGTTTGGTAGACATGTCCTTCACATAGATAATCTGTGCCACATCATTGGCTAGGACGAACGGTTCGTCAGTGTACCCAAGATTTTCCAGATCCACTGTTGTCATTCCGTACTATGGGTCTACCTGCACCCCGCCGCCTGACAGATTGGCGCATTTGCACTTAAACAAAGGGACCTTAAAATCATGTCCGTAGTCAAGTTCCCATATGTCCACTATGTAACCATAATATGTGTCCTTTCCGCTCTCGGTTGCTGCATCAAAGCGGACACCGCTGTTTTGGTTAGTGCTCTTTTGATCTTGGCGATTGTGTAAAATGTATTCTCATTTATCTCCTATCCTTTGTAAGTCAATACAGTCAAAGATGGTCCCCTGGACAACAAGTACAACTCATCACAAACATTGTTGTCACCTCTGAGACGTGTTTCCAACCAACTGCTGAAAGTCCTGATGTGTTCACATGTAATCCAGTCGTTGCACTGCTCCGGGTGTTTGGAGCGCAGACTATTCTTGTGTTCATCGACATACAGGGTCACCAAGGTAGAGTTCTGTAGAACTGTGTAGTGTGCTTGAGACCAAGAATATCCGTCCCTGCATATTATCGAGTCACTTCCAAGAGTGCCTTTTCCAGTCAGTCTCCCCTCATACCGCGATTTAGGGAGACCTATCTTCTTAAGGCCAGGAATGAAGTCAACACAAAACCCGATAACATCCTCTGTTTGATGGCCCATGGAGATGCTTCCTTCTGGCCTAGCGCGGTTACAGACATATTTCTTTAGGAGTCCCATGAACCTCTCAAAGGGGAACATATTGTGTAGAAATACGGGCCCCAGGATGACAATCTCGTCGACTAGATGAACTAGGACGTGCATCATGATATTGAAGAAGGATGGTGGGAACACCATCTCGAAACTGACAAGACATTGCGCCACATCACTCCTTAGCCTTGGTACGATTTCTGGATCGATCACCTTCTGAGAGATTGCATTGAGGAATGCACATAGCTTCACAATGGCTAATCGGACGTTTTCTGGTAGAAGCCCCCTCAATGCAACCGGAAGCAGTTGCGTCATAATCACGTGGCAGTCATGAGACTTTAGGTTCTGAAACTTTTTCTCTGGCATATTTATTATTCCCTTTATATTCGGCGAGAAGCCAGTCGTGATCTTCATACTGAGCAGGCATTCAAAGAAGATTTCTTTCTCTTCTTTCGTAAGAGCGTAGCTGGCAGGACCTTTATACTGCTTCGGAGGCATGCCGTCTTTTTCGTGCAAACGTTGCAGGTCCTCCCGTGCCTCAGGTGTGTCTTTTGTCTTCCCATACATGCCCAAGAAGCCTAGCAGGTTCACGCAAAGGTTCTTCATCACGTGCATCACGTCGATTGAAGAGCGGACCTCTAGGTCTTTCCAGTAGGGTAGGTCCCAAAATATAGATTTCTTCTTCCACATAGGTGCGTGTCCCTCAGCGTCATTCGGAACAGCTAGTCCGTCGGGACCCATTCCAAAATATAAATCATTGACCATAGCAAGTACGTGATCACCGGTACGCATGGCGGGCTTCTTCCGGTGATCTGACTCGCCTTTGAAATGCTTGCCTTTCTTTCGACATTGATGGTTGGTCGGAAGAAATCGACGAGGGCCTAGGTACACATTCTTCCTGCATTTGTCCAGGTATATACTTTCAGTGTCATCTAAACAGTGCGTGCATGCGTGGTATCCTTTGTATGTCTGTCCTGAAAGGTTACTGAGAGCGGGCCAATCGTTGAGGGTCACGAACAGCAACGCCTTTAGGTTAAATTCCTCCTGTCTGTGCTCATCCCACGTACGTACACCGTTTCCATTCCACAACTGTAAAAGTTCTTCAACTAATGGCCTTAGGTACACATCAATGTCATTGCCGGGTTGCTTAGGGCCTTGGATGAGTACTGGCATCATAATGAACTTCCGCTTCATGCACATCCAAGGAGGAAGGTTATACATACATAGAGTCACGGGCCAGGTGTTATGATTGCTGCTCTGCTCCCCGAAAGGATTAATGCCATCCGCGCTTAAAGCAAACCATACATTCTTTGGGTCCTTTGCAAACTCATCCCAGTACTTTCTCTCGATTTTTCTCCACTACGACCTGTCAGCGGGTGCTCTCAACTTCTCGTCTTTCTTCTGGTCCTCACTGTGCCATCGCATCAACTTGGCATGCTCTTCGTTTCTGAACAGACGTTTCAACCATGGTATTATAGGAGCATACCACATCACCTTCGCAGGAACCCTCTTCCTGGGGGGCTCGCCGTCAACATCACGAGGGTCATCTCGTCTGATCTTATACCGCAATGCACCGCATACCGGGCATGCGTTCAGATCCTTGTATGCACCGCGGTAGAGGATGCAGTCATTAGGGCATGCATGTATCTTCTCCACCTCCAATCCTAGAGGGCATACGACCTTCTTTGCTGCGTATGTACTGTCGGGCAATTCGTTATCCTTTGGAAGCTTCTTCTTCAATATTTTCAGTAGCTTCTCAAATCCTTTGTCAGCCACAGCATTCTCTGCCTTCCACTGCAGCAATTCCAGTACGGTACCGAGTTTTGTGTTGCCATCTTCGTATTTGGGGTACAACCCTTTTTTGTGATCCTCTAACATGCGATCGAACTTCAGCTTCTCCTTTTGACTTTCGCATTGGGTCCTTGCATCGACAATGACCTGGCGGAGATCATCATCATTGGGCACATCGTCTGGTTCCTCTTGATCTTCAGCAGCTTCACCCGTTGCAGCATCATTGGGCACATCGTCTGGTTCCTCTTGATCTTCACTAGCTCCCCCCGTTGCAGCATCACCGTATTCAGGGGGCACATAGTTGTCATCGTACTCTTCTTCTTCGTTGTCTTCCATCATAACCCCTATTTCTTCGTGCCTCGTCCAAACATTATAGTGTGGCATGAAACCCTTGTAAAGCAGGTGGGAGTGAAGGATTTTCCGGTTAGAGTAAGACCTCGTATTCCCACATTCAGTGCCTGGACAACACATAAAACCATTCTGCTTGTTTGCCTCAGCCGCATCGAGAAACTCATGCATGCCCTTAATGTACTCGGAGGTGTGTCTGTCACCGTACATCCATTGTCGGTTCATCTGCGTGCATTATATATAATTAAGTGTCCAAATTAATAGAAGTTCATCATCACATTAAAACCAAAGTGCATACACAGTTCTCATCTAACAACATATAGCTCTCCAGAGCATCTAATTAATTAAACCATACATTGAAACTATGTAAAACATTTCAATGCAAAAACAAATGCGATCATAATTGTAACCAACGTAACAATTGATCCAACAACATAATGATACCAGGCATCGGTATGAATGGCATATTTTCTAATCTTTCTAATCTTCAAGCGCATTGCATCCATCTTGATCTTGTGATCATCGACGATATCCGCAACATGCAACTCCAATATCATCTTCTCCTCCTCAATTTTTTTATTTTTTCCTTCAACAAATTGTTTTCTTCTTCAACTAAATTTAACCTCTCGACAATAGGGTCGGTTGGCATTTCCGATTCACATAAATCCTACATAAATAAAATCTATGTCACGTTGGTCGGCATAATTTTCATAAACAATAATGAACCAATAGTTATAAAGATAATATATATACCACATCCGAATTATAGACAGGATGAGGGCCGACGGGGGCAGATACCAAAACCATCGCACTATATAAGATGCAATAATAAAAGTAAGAAAATAATACAAGTATCTATGTAAACATACAAGTAAGAATATTTTTCCTTTCAGAAACAAGATAAGAACAAGAGGCTCACCACGGTGGTGCCGGCGATGAGCTCGGCGCAGGTGATCGACGGTGATGAAGACGGGGACGGGGCGTGACGGACCGCTAAACCTAGACAAATATTGAGGAAAATGGAGCTTGGAGGTCGAGCTTGGAGAGGAGAAAGCTTAAGTAGTGTGGCTCGGGCATTCGCATTCCATCGAACACCTTGTGTGCATAGGAGGTGAGCTAGAGCACCACCAAGCCCTCTCCCCCTCGGCCAGAAAAAAACAGAGCAGTGTGCTCTGCTCTTACGCGAGGGGGTATATATAGGCACCTCATTGGTCCCCGTTGGTGGCATGAACCGGGACTAAAGAGGAGCCTTTGGTCCCGGTTCAAGCCACCAACCGGGACCAATGGTGGTGGGCTAGGAGTGAAGCCCATTGGTCCCGGTTCGTCCCACCAACCGGGACCAAAAGGTCCAGATGAACCGGGACCAATGGCCCACGTGGCCTGGCCGGCCCCCTGGGCTCACGAACCGGGTCCAATGCCCCCATTGGTCCCGGTTCTGGACTGAACCGGGACTAATGGGCTGACCTGGCCTGGACCAAAGCCCTGTTTTCTACTAGTGGATCTTGTTCTCTTTGGCGAGCAACTTGGACATGGCTTTGTTTTCAACGGCGCGTGCTCTTCTCTCCTCAATGGCCGCTTTGCGCAGCCCCTCTTCCTTGAGCAATTGCCACTTTTCTTGCTTCTCCTTTGCCTTTTTCTTGGCCAACTATTTCTTGATCTCCAACGACTTCAACATCATCAATTCGTTTGATTGCACCATGGCATCAATCTTCTCCCTCAAGCTCGGTGCTTCTTTCTCTCTCTTCATCTTCTCCTTAGTCTTCTTGTCGCCATCGGGCTTGTTCAAATTTATTGGGCCATCATCATCCTCATCTTCATCCATGTTTTAAGTGATCCTCTCATCGGTGGGGATTTTTGTCGATTAACTTCCACTTCTCGCACTTTTGGAGCAAGTCACAAAAATGCTCTAGTTTGAAGAACTTGCCTTCCGAAACTTCCATGTCTTTGTATCTATGTTGGGAAATCTTGTCCTACACAATGTGAACAAAGTGAAATGGTGCGATCATTTCATATGATGCAAATATGATGATGCACAACTTGCAGAAAGGCAAAACAAACACACATAGTTGGATTCCATGGTTCCACTTGGAGGTGCATTGCGTACTTGCTCCAAGCAAGTTGCCCCACGGCTGCACATAGGCTTGATCACCTCCCAACGCCCTTGAAGGGACCGAAATGTGTGTGGAGTCCTATTGGGGTACTCTGCCATCATGCGGAAGTATTGATCCTCGACCCTTTGCCAATACCTCTTGGCGGTTTGAGATGTACTCGTGCATGCATCAAGAGATACCGCACTCCACGCATTGATTAGAACTTGATCTTCGAAGATCGTGTACTTCTTTAATCTCTGACATTTCCTAATTTTTTTTTGCGATTGCTCATACACTTCTGCTTCGATCTCCTCTATTTCCTCCTCACAACCATGATCGTCCACGCCGCCCTCCGTTTCATTGTAGTCGAATGCGGTGAATGGGGCTTGATCAATGTCAACGGCGTTGGTGTCCAACAAATTCACGAACTCGGCAGTTGCATTGTTCGAACCACCGCTATAGTGAGCGACAACAAGTCACGAGCTATTGCAAAATGGCGTAAGCAAAGAAAATTGCCATGACTGAAAGATGCATACCTTCCGTCCATTTCGTTAAACACCTCGCTTGCGTGGGGGGGGAGCAGCACCGTTGAGCGGCATCGCCGGGGCACCTCTTTCCGGGCGCGGAGTGAGCAGATGAAGGAGGCGACTTCTTTGTAGGCGGAACCCTCTTCCTCTTGCTTCCGGCGGCCTTGGCGACCCTCTCCGCCGCCGGCCGAGATCGCACAACAGCGTTGGCGCCCGGAGCGCGGGCCTTCGCGGCGGGGGCTGCCGGATTCCCGCCCTGCACGACCACGTTGCCCTGCCGCTTGCAGGCAGGCGCGGTGTTACCTTGGGTGACGGCGGGGCCAACATGGCCTGTGACGAGATCCGCCCGAGGAGAAGGAGCGTGTGCGACCTCGATGGTGACGGGGGACAGCAGGGAGTCAGCCATGGCGGCGAAGGACGGCCGGGGAAGATGCACCGGAGCGTGCGGTGGCGGGGCAATGGTGGCGGAGGGTCGGGGGAGCGAGAAAGGCCGTGCGGAAATGTCCCTCCCGCCAAGTCTCGCTGCGGATAAGGGCTGAGCTCGGGTCGTCTTTCTAGCCCATGAATCTAGAGGTTGGGGAAATGTTTTATCGCGCCCCGCAAAAATATTGCGAGCCTGGACGGGATGCGGGGTCTGGTCGAGCAGGTTTTTCCATCCCGACCCGCATTTTGGCGGTTATTTTGCGGGTCAGAACGGAATGCGGGGTCTGCTAAAGATGCTCTACACCCCATACGGTAAAATGGTATTACTACTCTGGAAGCTCCAGGCAGCCTCTCTGGCTGGCTCAGCATGCCAGATTTTTCTCGTTGATTCGTCACAATAAGTGGACACTAGCCGCTACCTGGCTGGCTCAGCTGCAGCCTTATTTTGCGAGAGAATTCGTTATTTAGCTCTTTTTTAAAATATGCTTCCTTTTTTGCCCTATAAAAATATTTTTTCTCTTTTTGACACCTGAACTTTATTTTCTTCCTTTAGTAACATTTCCATCACTTTTGACCACTAACACTGTCAGGTGTAATTCAAAAAGTCTTTTTTACCTCTGCTTTAGCTCCAAGTAAAAAGAAGAAGAAACCCCATGACCAAACTTCTCTCCTTATTTCCCACCCCGGGGCGATGCTGATGTTGCTCATGGCGGGGCGGAGGGTGATGGATCATCGACCTCGGCATCCATGGAACAACGTGTGCCCATGCACGCGTTCCAGCACTGCTCGCCGGTCGCGGTTGCTTTTGTTGGTGTTAAACACGACAGTAGCATCACATACATGTATGCTTGATTACTTGTGCGTGTATGTGTGCGTGTAGGACTGGTGTCACTACACCACGGTAGCTAAAAGAAGGCATAGGAGTTGTGTACGTGTGCAACTCGCCGGGCTACGTATCAAAGCTAGCTGTGCTAGCATTGATTGATCAAGACGGATCGAGCCAGCCGGGCTAGGTAGTTAGCTGTGCTAGGTGGCGAAGGCGTTGGTGCATCTCGGCCGCCAGCAAGTGCGACTGCTGCTACGCCAGTGGTTAGTGGCCGTGACTCTCGGGCTGAACCCGAGCGCCGCGATCCGGCAGCCTGCGCGAGGCGTGCAACTGGTACTTGGTGGAGGGCGGTGCATGTGGCACGGAGTTGATACTGGAACTGTACGCACGGATCCCTTTAGTTAAGGGATTTTTTATTCAAGTGCATATATATATATATATATATGCAAAACATCAGTAAACATATTTCATAAAATCAGTGATTGTTTTTTTACTTAAATATTCTAGACAGTCACATAGTGCATTAGGGGCAAAATAGTCTTTCCACCACACACTTAACATTGTTACTGACTTAAGGAGACGGAAATGTCAATGAGGGAACAAAATAAAATTTGAGTGTCACAAAGAAAAGAAAATTTTATTTGGGACAAAAAAGGAAGCAAATTTTAAGAAAAGACCAAATAAAGATTTCTCTCTTATTTTGCAGCTGCTGCAGCCTTGGCATCATATGGAAGGTCTAAACGGCTCCCTGCTAGGCTTGTCCGTCGCCAATCATGCTAGACAGCCAAAGGCAGGTCCATGAAAAAAAAAGAGGCACGTTGCTAAAACTGTCACCCATCCGAGCTACCTCTGGTGAAAGCTTACCACTCATCTACACTGAGACCGACGTGGTTGGATCAGTGGTTCCACCTTCTCACGACCTGACCTATCGGCACACTGTACGCCGGCGGCGACTGTTGAGCTCGTGACCCAAAAATTAGACAACCATATATGTTCATAGACAGTGGCGGACCCAGAAAAAAAATGAAGGGTGTGCACAATTTGAAAAAAATCTGCCTAATCTAAGTGTCATATCATATATGGCAAAAGAATAACACAAATAGCTCAATCAAGTCTCACAATATTACGTTTCAGTAAATAATTTCAAATTTGCAAAATTACAATACAAATAATTATGAAAGAGACACAAGAATACCTTTGGTTTGCCCTTCAGCTGCAACCTTCTTTATTTGAACTCATGTTTTCAACAAAATGGACATAATATTACCAATCCTCTTTGTCTTGAGTTATGCAAGTACAACAAAACAAGAGGTGTCCAACAATTACAACAAAATGGTGACGGTTGTTCTGTTCAAAGGATAAATAGTTTTTATGTCATTAAACAAACAAGAATGTGGGCTTAAATGGACTGCAATGTCCTATTTTCACGGACTAAAGGGCAACTGATGCGGGTGATCCATGCATCCAGCTGGTCAATGGCAAGCATTTCGGGGCGGATGGCCGGTGGAGAAAGGAGGGGAAGGGACCGGGCGACAATGCGAGCGGCCGAGAGGAGGGAAGAACGGGGAGCGGCGATGTCCAAAACACAGACGAGCAGTCGAGACGGGTGATTAGGTTTGGATGGCTGGCTCCCGCATTTGTGTCCATGGACCGATCCTGATTTGTCCATGGACGAATGCGGGAGAAAATTTATGGGTCAACGTTGAAAATATCAAATCTTGTTATACCTAGATTTTCTTTCCCCTCTCGCAAGGCGATTAGGGAAAGTCTTCCTTCCTTCGATCTTCACCGGCGAGTCCGTGGATTTGCCTCCCCTTCGCCCGCCGCTCCGGCAGCCGGTGGAGGGGAGGGGATTTCTCGTGTCTCGAATCTCACTAATAGATAGGTATGATTTTAGTCCTCGCAGGGGCGGTGTTTGGACGTATGGCGGTGCTTCTTCATCGAGTCAGTCTTCCGGGCTACGACCCTCCTCAAGTTTGTCCGTTGGGACGGATTAGACGGAGCTCCGGCGTAGATCCCTGCCAGTTTCTCGGGGCGGCGAGGTTAGGTTTTCTTGACGTGCGCACGCAACGGCGATATTTGGTGTCAGGTTCTTCAGATCTATTAAAGGATTCAACGGCGATGACTGCGGCTCTGGGGCGCTTGTCCTTAGGGGCACGTGCACAAATACTTCCCAGCTGTCATTGACAAGGTCAGACCGGCTCCGGTAGGGAGCGGCGATAGCGGCGGCTCGTTCTGGCGGCGGCTGGTCATTCGGTGGTCCATGGACCTCGATGTAATTTTTATTACGCTTGAGGTGTTTTGTACTTCCGATTAATCTTTATAATTGAGTTGATCCTTTTTGCAAAAAGAAACGTTGGAAATATCCCGTGGTAGATCGAAATTGTCTCCAAAAATAACGTGGTAGATTCAAGAATCTTATTTTTTTTCCTTTTTTTTTGTTTGCAATCTACACGAGTCGCCCCTAGAGTTTTCGTTGAATTGATCGATGGAATTGATCTAGCTAGCTTCTTCCGGGCTCATGTATCTATAGGAGTCTTTGGCTGGACACACACGTAGTGCTGATAGTAGAAAAATCAATCAAGCTGCTTCTATGGTTTGCTAGATTTAAATATACGTGTACGGCTTCAGATGAATTAGTTATAGTACTGTAAAACCAACAAAATAAGGAAAAAATGACATATAGTAAAAAATATCTGGAAAATGCTGGGTGTGCCACGGCACACCCGGCACACCCTCTAGGTCCGCCAATGTTCATAGACTGAGGGATCAGTCCGCAGACAAGGATGCGAGAGGCAGCTATCCAAAGCCATCTCTTACATTTCAAGCCGCGTTTCAGCAAGCCATGGATTTGGAGGACAAAAGTTCCTTACCACCATGATTTTTGAAACTTAGAAATCTGTCTACGAAACTAATCAAATGAACCGAACAGCCTCAACGTACCTCCCACTTCCGTGCTCTCCCCTCCCTACTCACGTACATGCAATGGCAAACATATGAGCATCTCCGATAGCTATATGTTTTAGGGCACAACCGTTTTTAGGGCATTCGGAGCCACAAAAGCCGTTCCAACTGCCCCCCTTGTAGTAAATTTTGCAAGAACGTTTTTATGGTAGCCCAACAAAATGGCAGCGCCGTCTGCAAATATATGGCAGTCACGCAGCAGCTGCAAACAAAAAAAGAGCTGCATGCAGCCCAAAAGCCTCATCCGAAACCTTCCTGCAGCCTCCCGCAACCGCAAACTCTCCAGTGTCACCGCCGCCACACCAAATCCGGCCAGATCCGGCCACCCCCGCCAACGCTGCACCACCTCGCCGCATGGATCCATCGCCTCCCTCTTCCAACCGGTCGCCCCGCCTTTGCATCACCCCATTTCACCGTCCTTGAGTCGTATCGCCCCGACGACCAGATCATGCTGCTACCGTCATCGCTCCGTGCTGCACCGCCGCACCCCCTCTTCCAATTTTCTGCCACGGCCACCATACCTATGCCGCCGAAACACGCATCAAACAACAAGACTGGATTACCGGCGTTCATCTGCAGGACTCCGTCCACTATGGAGCCGACCTACAGTGCAATAGCCAGCGCCATTGGCTCGGCACCTTCTCATTGGCGCGGCTCACTGCATGCGCCTTCGACATCACCTATTGGAGTTCATCGGTCCACTTATGAACATTGCATCCTGCGCGACGAAGAGGGCACCCGCACAGTTCTTGAGCAGAAGGACACCCGTGAGAGCAATGAGACGGCGATGGAGAGGTTCTCTGCGGAAAATTTGCACCTCGTGCAGGCGGAGGCGGTGTGGTTCTAGAGGGACAATGAGCTCAATAAGGCGGAGCGCATGATGGAGGATGATGCTGCCCCCTATAGGGTGATCAAGATCGAGTCCGATGACGAGAGCGAGGATGACGACAAGAGTGAGGATGGCGACGAGAGTGAGGATTTTAATACCTCTAAGGAAGAGACCATGGCGCTTTGTAACACTGTCAACACACGCCTGACGATGGTAATGATGAGTAGTATGTGCGCTGGAGTACTATTTTAAAAGTTTGAATGGTTGGATGTTTAAATTGTTGCATCTTGAAAACTACGAATGTTTGGGAGTTCGTATTGAAGTGTGTAATCTTATCAAGTGGTTTGGATGTTTGTTTGAGACGGATCCTTTTTGGTGCCCAAAAAAAAAATCACATTTTGATGCCCCAAATTTTATTCACAACATCTCTTGTGCCCTGAAATAGGACATCTATTAGAGATGCTCTAAACATCAATTCTGCAATTAATTGGGATGAAGTGGATGATCAACACGATGGTCATGCCTTGAACATGCACTACATGTATGTATTCGAGAAGAGTGGTATGAAATGATCCTTCCACTTGGATTTTAATCTGATTTAGATATGCTCTGTTTGATGGCTTGTCGAACGTGCAACGAACAAAAGTGTTAGTGCGTGAACACCTCATGTGCATCGACAGGAAAAGTTTAACCTTTCCCTAGTTCCTTTCATGTTTATGAAATGGACAGCAGAAGCAGGTGCAGGCCGCAACTTTTTGGTTGCATTTACTGGGTCTTGAACCCTGAACATCTTGTTTGTAAATTTATACACATAACCAGCTCATTCATCAGTCTGAACTGATGAAAAAAGGCGGACAATGTATTTCAACAATCACCTCACTTCTAGGTAGTTTTAGTTCTTAGATGTGGGATTGATGTAGGCTGCAAAATCTTTTTATTTTAATACTGCATTGGTAGGGTTTTAAAATCAAGACTTTTTTATTCGGATACCATATTTACTTCAAGCTCTAGCCAGTTGCTTCAAAATTCGAAACTATGAAAGAGGACCGGACAGTATACTGCAACAAGGGTACATCAGTGACGGCCTACCCCAATCAGACGGGTACAAGCTGAGCAGCTGATACCGCGGGCGGGCCATACGTCGCCGCCCTGGACCTCATCGCCGAGAACAGTGCCAAGCGCAATTAGCACCACACCCCATTTGTGCTTCCAAGATTTTAGGCTAGCTAGCTCAGCTCACATTCACACACACAGCCATATGCGAATACGACACACAACCACCAGGAGCAAGCACAATTGAGCAAGCGAGCAGCGCGCAGGCCGAGCTCAGCCTCGAGCTCACCCTGGCCGCCGACGTGGGTGTGGTGCCGGCGGAGGCAGGCTTTTTCCTCTGCGTCTACTGCTACCGCAGGTTCCGCACCTCGCAGGCACTCGGCGGCCACCAAAACGCGCACAAGCAAGAGCGCGCCGTCGCTAAGCGACGCCGGGATGCCGCCGCCGCAATGCGCCCCTCCCCTGCCAGGAAGGCTGCTGCTCGAATGCCGGAGGAGCCTGCTGGTGGTGTCATGGCGCACAAGGACGGCAGCAGCTGCCGGGAGAGCGACCCCGAGCTGGACTTGTCTCTCCGTCTGTAACAGGTCGGCCGAATGATCTCTGCTAAAATCCTTGCTCCACACCCCTTATTTCCAGTGCTAGGTACGTACTCCGTACATCATAGTCCGGCTATTTGGCGTGAACTCTTTGTTCCAATATCCAGTTGGGTATATATACTATGAAAAAAAGCTCATGTTGAGCATGCTTTGAATTCATCGGCTCTTAGTACTAATTATTTTTAAGCATTGGAATTAAATCTCTAGACCTTGCTGCTCCTTGGGATAACACAAAATCCCCAATTTCTCCGGCAGGTCCATGAAAACAAAAAGAGGCACGTTGCTAAAACTGTCACCCATCCGAGCTACCTCTGGTGAAAGCTTACCACTCATCTACACTGAGACCGACGTGGTTGGATCAGTGGTTCCACCTTCTCACGACCTGACCTATCGGCACACTGTACGCCGGCGGCGACTGTTGAGCTCGTGACCCAAAAATTAGACAACCATATATGTTCATAGACAGTGGCGGACCCAGGGAAAAAATGAAGGGTGTGCACAATTTGAAAAAAATCTGCCTAATCTAAGTGTCATATCGTATATGGCAAAAGAATAACACAAATAGCTCAATCAAGTCTCACAATATTACATTTCAGTAAATAATTTCAAATTTGCAAAATTACAATACAAATAATTATGAAAGAGACACAAGAATACCTTTGGTTTGCCCTTCAGCTGCAACCTTCTTTATTTGAACTCATGTTTTCAACAAAATGGACATAATATTACCAATCCTCTTTGTCTTGAGTTATGCAAGTACAACAAAACAAGAGGTGTCCAACAACTACAACAAAATGGTGACGGTTGTTCTGTTCAAAGGATAAATAGTTTTTATGTCATTAAACAAACAAGAATGTGGGCTTAAATGGACTGCAATGTCCTATTTTCACGGACTAGAGGGCAACTGATGCGGGTGATCCATGCATCCAGCTGGTCAATGGCAAGCATTTCGGGGCGGATGGCCGGTGGAGAAAGGAGGGGAAGGGACCGGGCGACAATGCGAGCGGCCGAGAGGAGGGAAGAACGGGGAGCGGCGATGTCCAAAACACAGACGAGCAGTCGAGACGGGTGATTAGGTTTGGATGGCTGGCTCCCGCATTTGTGTCCATGGACCGATCCTGATTTGTCCATGGACGAATGCGGGAGAAAATTTATGGGTCAACGTTGAAAATATCAAATCTTGTTATACCTAGATTTTCTTTCCCCTCTCGCAAGGCGATTAGGGAAAGCCTTCCTTCCTTCGATCTTCACCGGCGAGTCCGTGGATTTGCCTCCCCTTCGCCCGCCGCTCCGGCAGCCGGTGGAGGGGAGGGGATTTCTCGTGTCTCGAATCTCACTAATAGATAGGTATGATTTTAGTCCTCGCAGGGGCGGCGTTTGGACGTATGGCGGTGCTTCTTCATCGAGTCAGTCTTCCGGGCTACGACTCTCCTCAAGTTTGTCCGTTGGGACGGATTAGACGGAGCTCCGGCGTAGATCCCTGCCAGTTTCTCGGGGCGGCGAGGTTAGGTTTTCTTGACGTGCGCACGCAACGGCGATATTTGGTGTCAGGTTCTTCAGATCTATTAAAGGATTCAACGGCGATGACTGCGGCTCTGGGGCGCTTGTCCTTAGGGGCACGTGCACGAATACTTCCCAGCTGTCATTGACAAGGTCAGACCGGCTCCGGTAGGGAGCGGCGATAGCGGCGGCTCGTTCTGGCGGCGGCTGGTCATTCGGTGGTCCATGGACCTCGATGTAATTTTTATTACGCTTGAGGTGTTTTGTACTTCCGATTAATCTTTATAATTGAGTTGATCCTTTTTGCAAAAAGAAACGTTGGAAATATCCCGTGGTAGATCGAAATTGTCTCGAAAAATAACGTGGTAGATTCAAGAATCCTAATTTTTTTTCCTTTTTTTTTGTTTGCAATCTACACGAGTCGCCCCTAGAGTTTTCGTTGAATTGATCGATGGAATTGATCTAGCTAGCTTCTTCCGGGCTCATGTATCTATAGGAGTCTTTGGCTGGACACACACGTAGTGCTGATAGTAGAAAAATCAATCAAGCTGCTTCTATGGTTTGCTAGATTTAAATATACGTGTACGGCTTCAGATGAATTAGTTATAGTACTGTAAAACCAACAAAATAAGGAAAAGATGACATATAGTAAAAAATATCTGGAAAATGCTGGGTGTGCCACGGCACACCCGGCACACCCTCTAGGTCCGCCAATGTTCATAGACTGAGGGATCAGTCCGCAGACAAGGATGCGAGAGGCAGCTATCCAAAGCCATCTCTTACATTTCAAGCCGCGTTTCAGCAAGCCATGTATTTGGAGGACAAAAGTTCCTTACCACCATGATTTTTGAAACTTAGAAATCTGTCTACGAAACTAATCAAATGAACCGAACAGCCTCAACGTACCTCCCACTTCCGTGCTCTCCCCTCCCTACTCACGTACATGCAATGGCAAACATATGAGCATCTCCGATAGCTATATGTTTTAGGGTACAACCGTTTTTAGGGCATTCGGAGCCACAAAAGCCGTTCCAACTGCCCCCCTTGTAGTAAATTTTGCAAGAACGTTTTTATGGTAGCCCAACAAAATGGCAGCGCCGTCTGCAAATATATGGCAGTCACGCAGCAGCTGCAAACAAAAAAAGAGCCGCATGCAGCCCAAAAGCCTCATCCGAAACCTTCCTGCAGCCTCCCGCAACCGCAAACTCTCCAGTGTCACCGCCGCCACACCAAATCCGGCCAGATCCGGCCACCCCCGCCAACGCTGCACCACCTCGCCGCATGGATCCATCGCCTCCCTCTTCCAACCGGTCGCCCCGCCTTTGCATCACCCCATTTCACCGTCCTTGAGTCGTATCGCCCCGACAACCAGATCATGCTGCTACCGTCATCGCTCCGTGCTGCACCGCCGCACCCCCTCTTCCAATTTTCTGCCACGGCCACCATACCTATGCCGCCGAAACACGCATCAAACAACAAGACTGGATTACCGGCGTTCATCTGCAGGACTCCGTCCACTATGGAGCCGACCTACAGTGCAATAGCCAGCGCCATTGGCTCGGCACCTTCTCATTGGCGCGGCTCACTGCATGCGCCTTCGACATCACCTATTGGAGTTCATCGGTCCACTTATGAACATTGCATCCTGCGCGACGAAGAGGGCACCCGCACAGTTCTTGAGCAGAAGGACACCCGTGAGAGCAATGAGACGGCGATGGAGAGGTTCTCTGCGGAAAATCTGCACCTCGTGCAGGCGGAGGCGGTGTGGTTCTAGAGGGACAATGAGCTCAATAAGGCGGAGAGCATGATGGAGGATGATGCTGCCCCCTATAGGGTGATCAAGATCGAGTCCGATGACGAGAGCGAGGATGACGACAAGAGTGAGGATGGCGACGAGAGTGAGGATTTTAATACCTCTAAGGAAGAGACCATGGCGCTTTGTAACACTGTCAACACACGCCTGACGATGGTAATGATGAGTAGTATGTGCGCTGGAGTACTATTTTAAAAGTTTGAATGGTTAGATGTTTAAATTGTTGCATCTTGAAAACTACGAATGTTTGGGAGTTCGTATTGAAGTGTGTAATCTTATCAAGTGGTTTGGATGTTTGTTTGAGACGGATCCTTTTTGGTGCCCAAAAAAAATCACATTTTGATGCCCCAAATTTTATTCACAACATCTCTTGTGCCCTGAAATAGGACATCTATTAGAGATGCTCTAAACATCAATTCTGCAATTAATTGGGATGAAGTGGATGATCAACACGATGGTCATGCCTTGAACATGCACTACATGTATGTATTCGAGAAGAGTGGTATGAAATGATCCTTCCACTTGGATTTTAATCTGATTTAGATATGCTCTGTTTGATGGCTTGTCGAACGTGCAACGAACAAAAGTGTTAGTGCGTGAACACCTCATGTGCATCGACAGGAAAAGTTTAACCTTTCCCTAGTTCCTTTCATGTTTATGAAATGGACAGCAGAAGCAGGTGCAGGCCGCAATTTTTTGGTTGCATTTACTGGGTCTTGAACCCTGAACATCTTGTTTGTAAATTTATACACATAACCAGCTCATTCATCAGTCTGAACTGATGAAAAAAGGCGGACAATGTATTTCAACAATCACCTCACTTCTAGGTAGTTTTAGTTCTTAGATGTGGGATTGATGTAGGCTGCAAAATCTTTTTATTTTAATACTGCATTGGTAGGGTTCTAAAATCAAGACTTTTTTATTCGGATACCATATTTACTTCAAGCTCTAGCCAGTTGCTTCAAAATTCGAAACTATGAAAGAGGACCGGACAGTATACTGCAACAAGGGTACATCAGTGACGGCCTACCCCAATCAGACGGGTACAAGCTGAGCAGCTGATACCGCGGGCGGGCCATACGTCGCCGCCCTGGACCTCATCGCCGAGAACAGTGCCAAGCGCAATTAGCACCACACCCGATTTGTGCTTCCAAGATTTTAGGCTAGCTAGCTCAGCTCACATTCACACACACAGCCATATGCGAATACGACACACAACCACCAGGAGCAAGCACAATGGAGCAAGCGAGCAGCGCGCAGGCCGAGCTTAGCCTCGAGCTCACCCTGGCCGCCGACGTGGGTGTGGTGCCGGCGGAGGCAGGCTTTTTCCTCTGCGTCTACTGCTACCGCAGGTTCCGCACCTCGCAGGCACTCGGCAGCCACCAAAACGCGCACAAGCAAGAGCGCGCCGTCGCTAAGCGACGCCGGGATGCCGCCGCCGCGATGCGCCCCTCCCCTGCCAGGAAGGCTGCTGCTCGAATGCCGGAGGAGCCTGCTGGTGGTGTCATGGCGCACAAGGACGGCAGCAGCTGCCGGGAGAGCGACCCCGAGCTGGACTTGTCTCTCCGTCTGTAACAGGTCGGCCTAATGATCTCTGCTAAAATCCTTGCTCCACACCCCTTATTTCCAGTGCTAGGTACGTACTCCGTACATCATAGTCCGGCTATTTGGCGTGAACTCTTTGTTCCAATATCCAGTTGGGTATATATACTATGAAAAAAAGCTCATGTTGGGCATGCTTTGAATTCATCGGCTCTTAGTACTAATTATTTTTAAGTATTGGAATTAAATCTCTAGACCTTGCTGCTCCTTGGGATAACACAAAATCCCCAATTTCTCCGGCCAGCTTGTATATATGATTGTTATGCTGACTATATTCTAAACAAAATCAAGATCTATATAAATTTAAAGTTTCCTACCCATTAGGAATCTAGAATAAGAACATCACAAAAATTTGGTGTTGAAAATAGAGTAGTAGGACGCATAATTAAAATAAGATAATCCAAGAGTAGAAGTTGCCATGCATCTCTTGCGCCTCATTCTCGACAAAGAATAATTTCATCCATAGAAATAGCCAAATAACACCGAACAAAACAACCGTCAATTTTTGTTATTATTGCCACCTTAATTCTCAGGCTAATTCTCATGAGGCTGGTCATAGTGGGGAGTAACTTATACTAGTGCCATACATATGATACTAGTCTAAGTTACTACCTTCATAGTGCAAAGTAACATAGTAGTAATATCATAGATGGCTTCATTTATTACCTTGTATACTCATCCTTTCTCGGAAAGCGCTATGTTACAGTAACATATTGTGTTACAGAAAATTGGAGTGGGTTGCAGGTGTCACGGGTGGCGAAGCGCGGTCGTGTGATGTCACCAAGATTAGATAGCGCCCGGGCTCAAGAAAAGGATGATGTAGCTTTCCATGGCATCATCGTCCATGACTCGCTAGGCCATCACTGGAGGCGGGGACAACACAGCTCACCGTGGTGTCATTGGCGGGGGAGAGCCAGGGGACTAGGACAAGGGTGTAGTTTGTCTGCAGGAAGAAGCCACGACCATTGGGTTTCAATCCAGCTGTTCGAGCTGATGGACTAAAAATATTTTTTTTAAAATTCCTGATATCTCAATTCCTGCAGCAACTCGCGGCATAACATCACTTCACATGGTTATACTCATTGCCTGCTCACACACGGTTGGTTTCTAGAAAGCATGTCGCAACAACACAAGGGGGAAAACCCAAAATTTGAGTCCTGAAGTTAAGGCAAAAATGACCCTAAAAAAATTAAGCCTAATATGACCCTGTTTCTCAACATAAAAAACGATAACACTAAGGTCAGATGTATAAATACTAATGCCGTTGCAAAAAAAAAAATCGATTTTACGAGCAAAACGCAGTTGGTAGTGTAAATGGCACAGGGTGTGGCAAGTAGATGTTCTAGCTAAAGGCCATATGGTGTGTAGTTTACCCCTTGCTAATGAAAAGTAAAGCTAAACGGCGGCTAGCCTGGAGGAAGCAGGACAGGGACGGGATGGACGATGTGGTGGCTGAATGGCTCAGCCGCCGTGGCGAGGGAAAGAGAGTCTGATGAGCAAGCTGGCGACAATGTGGCGTTCGTTTCCGTTAAGCCTAACACACGGGTTTTCATCGGAATCTTGGTGAGTGCTTACTTTGTGCCAAACGAATGCTAATTAATAAGTCCTAGTACAAAGCTTCTAGTCCCCCCGATCAGGCATGGTACATGCCCTAAGCCAATCAGCCGAGTACACGGAATCTCTGTGACCTAATACCGGCCGTATACAAAACTAGCTGCGTCAAGCCGTCGTCTTTGTTTCCCTGGTCTAGACCTCACCTCACCCGGGAGAACAGTGCCAAGTGCAATTAGGCCGTCAGGATGTGCGCTTGGCTTAGCTTAGCTCATGCACACAGAAACCATATACGACACAAGGCCATAGACCAGCCAGGAGCGAGCACAGCTCGGCCTAGAGCTCACATTGACCACCATGGTGCCGGCGCCTGGCACACCGGACGGCTTCTTCCTCTGCGTCTACTGTGACCGCAAGTTCCGCAGTTCGCAGGCGCTCCGCGGCCACCAGAACACGCACAAGCATGAGCGCGCCGCCAGGCGCAGGCAGGACCGCGCAGTCGCGGCGGTGATGCAGGCACAGGACGTCTTATGTTCGGTGTCTGCGGTGAGGAAAGCTGGGAAGGCTGTTGCTGATTCTGTACGGAAGCAGGAAGACCCCTCAGGCGGCAATGAAGGCGGGAGCTCTTCGGAGCGCGGCCACGAGGTGGACTTGTCTCTCCGGCTATAACCTATCGATCAGCTAATATATGAAGAAGATTCATCTTATTTCCCGCTAGGTACGTCAGTGTCTAGCTACTTTGATTCGTAAAAAGAAAGGTTTCTATATCTACGGATGCATACAACCAATTTGGTCAACCGTTTTCTTTCAAGCTCATATTGGGCGTATTTTACTCTCAGCAGATCTTATAGTTGATTTTGTTTTGAAGGTCTTGGTATTAAATCCGTCGACCTTCCTCGTCCTTGAGATGACACAAAATATCACATATCGCCGGATTGTATGCCATTGGGTGCTAGTTACTTTGTGAGAAATATCTACATCAAACTAAGTCTAACAAGAAAATTTGGAAGTCCAAGATTCCACTAAAAGTGAAAATTTTCATGTGGTATCTTCGTAGGGGGTTGTGTTAACCAAAGACAATCTCGCACGACGCAACTGACAAGGGAGTAAGAAGTGTTGCTTTTGTACTCATGACGAGACAATCAAACACATCCTTTTCCAATGCAAGTTTGCACGTTCTACGTGGTCAGTCATCCAAATAGCGTCAAATTTGTATCCGCCCACAACTGTTGCCAATATTTTTTGTCATTGGTTGGACGGTATTTCAAATAGGTTCAAAACGCTAATAAGGGTGGGAGCGTATGCCTTAATTTGGTCGCTTTGGCTATGTACAAATGATTTTGTTTTTAATGGAAGAAATGCATCTCCTCTACAGGTTATTTTCCGGTGTACGCAATTGCTACGTATGTGGTCTATGTTACAACGACCGGAGAACCAACCGCTGTTCAAGGCGGTCTGTATGCGATTGAAGCAGGTGGCTATGGAGGGTTGTTTCCAACATGGGTGGCAACATAACCTTCGGATCGATCCACCACCTCCATCGACATAGGCATAGTGTCGGTCTATAGGGCTCTACTGTTGCCGATTTGTCGGTTTTTTTTCATCAATTTTTGTCAGACCTTCATATTGGGCCGTGTGCATCCTAGTTATGCAGAGGCCGGGTGTTACTCATAATACTTTGTATCCGCTTGATGCTATATTTCAGATAATAAAATCGCCCTTTATCGAAAAAAGTCTAAATATTTCCACGCCCAATTAAGGATCTCTAGTAAGGGTATCATGAAATAGGGGACTAGCTAGGCAGCCTCCCATTTTTGGATCTTCAACTGCAAAGAGATATCTTGAACTTCTGTGTGTCTTTAATCTCGCTATGTCGTAGTCTACGACTACTGATTGGAATGCAATAGTATTTGAAAGGAAATGAGATCACGCAAAAGCCAAACAGTTCCCTCTTGCGAAAGTTATTTTTAAGACATGAAAGGTGTTCAAAGAAGATTAAAGCATGTTTTAAAATAGTTTCATCGCATCAAATCATGTTCCATAAAAAGTATAATGTCATCAGCCAGGTCATACATAGGTATAGATAACGCATCATCCGCGATGTTCATGAACCTGGACCTGAACATCCTCCTTGATTAGCTCTATATATTTACGAGCAGTGGCGGACCCAGGGAAAAAATGAAGGGTGTGCACAATTTGAAAAAAATCTGCCTAATCTAAGTGTCATATGATATATGGCAAAAGAATAACACAAATAGCTCAATCAAGTCTCAAAATATTACGTTTCAGTAAATAATTTCAAATTTGCAAAATTACAATACAAATAATTATGAAAGAGACACAAGAATACCTTTGGTTTGCCCTTCAGCTGCAACCTTCTTTATTTGAACTCATGTTTTCAACCAAATGGACATAATATTACCAATCCTATTTGTCTTGAGTTATGCAAGTACAACAAAACAAGAGGTGTCCAACAATTACAACAAAATGGTGACGGTTGTTTTGTTCAAAGGATAAATAGTTTTTATGTCATTAAACAAACAAGAATGTGGGCTTAAATGGACTGCAATGTCCTATTTTCACGGACTAGAGGGCAACTGATGCGGGTGATCCATGCATCCATCTGGTCAATGGCAATCATTTCGGGGCGGATGGCCGGTGGAGAAAGGAGGGGAAGGGACCGGGCGACAATGCGAGCGGCCCAGAGGAGGGAAGAACGGGGAGCGACGATGTCCAAAACGCAGACGAGCAGTCGAGACGGGTGATTAGGTTTGGATGGCTGGCTCCCGCATTTGTGTCCGTGGACTGATCCTGATTTGTCCATGGACGAATGCGGGAGAAAATTTATGGGTCAACGTTGAAAATATCAAATCTTGATATACCTAGATTTCTTTCCCCTCTCGCAAGGCGATTAGGGAAAGCGTTCCTTCCTTCGATCTTCACCGGCGAGTCCGTGGATTTTCCTCCCCTTCGCCGGCCGCTCCGGCAGCCGGTGGAGGGGAGGGGATTTCTCGTGTCTCGAATCCCACTAATAGATTGGCATGATTTTAGTCCTCGCAGGGGCGGCGTTTGGACGTATGGCGGTGCTTCTTCATCGAGTCAGTCTTCTGGGCTACGACCCTCCTCAAGTTTGTCCGTTGGGACGGATTAGACGGAGCTCTGGTGTAGATCCCTGCCAGTTTCTCGGGGCGGCGAGGTTAGGTTTTCTTGTCGTGCGCACGCAACGGCGATATTTGGTGTTAGGTTCTTCAGATCTATTAAAGGATTCAACGGCGATGACTGCGACTCTGGGGCGCTTGTCCTTAGGGGCACGTGCACGAATACTTCCCAGCTGTCATTGACAAGGTCAGACCGGCTCCGGTAGGGAGCGGCGATAGCGGCGACTCGTTCTGGCGGTGTCTGGTCATTCGGTGGTCCATGGAACTCGATGTAATTTTTATTATGCTCGAGGTGTTTTGTACTTCCGATGAATCTTTATAATTTATTTGATCCTTTTTGCAAGAAGAAATGTTGGAAATATCCCGTGGTAGATCGTAATTGTCTCAAAAAATAACGTGGTAGATTCAAGAATCCTAATTTTTTTCCTTTTTTTCTGTTTGCAATCTACACGAGTCGCCCCTAGAGTTTTCGTTGAGTTGATCGATGGAATTGATCTAGCTAGCTTCTTCCGGGCTCATGTATCTATAGGAGTCTTTGGCTGGACACACACGTAGTGCTGATAGTAGAAAAATCAATCAAGCTGCTTCTATGGTTTGCTAGATTTAAATATACGTGTACGGCTTCAGATGAATTAGTTATAGTACTGTAAAACCAACAAAATCAGAAAAAGATGACATATAGTGAAAAATATCTGCAAAATGCTGGGTGTGCCACCGCAAACCCGGCACACCCTCTAGGTCCGCCAATGTTTACGAGGCCGACTAGCATATCCTTAATAATATTCAGAAGATGAATCAAAAAAGAGTCCCCTTGACGCGAGCCATTTCTGGTGCTTGAAAAGGGAACTAATAGCATCATTGATATGCATGGCAATGCATATTTTCTGAATAAAAAATTCCACCATGTTTGTGAGAGACGGGAAAACCCTTCGGCATAGCTTACAGCAGGAAACACCAATGGCCAACTCTCTAGGCGAAGGGGGTAAGTTGACAACACCATTAATAGGCAACCACGACTGCTTGTCTGTATTTCTTTCTCTTACTGCTTGTTTTTCCTGCTTGTGGGAGTTAACCTTCACAGACCTGTATTTCAGTTAAATTTTGTGTTGCTTTATATGCTAGGGCCCGAACAGGGCAGAATCTAGGTTGCACTAGATACGTTTTGCTGGTAGATGTTGCCTCGTTTTTATCTTTTCTGATATTTTCATTACACGAAACCTTGCTTTCGGGTGTTCTGTCTAATCCAATGTAGAAAGGACCCCAACAGGCCGCACAATAACAACGAAGCATTTCACAATGAGTGGAGGCATGACAAGTGACTTGATAACGTCAAGCTGTTCACAAGAAGTGGTAGCATAATGTACCAGTGACCCACAACTGCTCCAACCGAGTATCGACTTCTTGTAGTAAGTGTCATTTTCACAAGAAGGCAATTGACCTATTCGCCGATCATGCATAGGTCTTCAAGTGGAGGGGTAAGTTAACCATGCCACTTGACAACACCATTGACGGGCAACCGTGACTCCTAGTTAGTGTTAACCGCTTGTAGACACCCGCGTAGTTCTTTTTCCTATTTGCTGCTCTATGGTGAGCAAATAACACGGTTCAATGGTCTGGCCGGCACTGTGGACTTTAGATGGGCAAGCTTCAACCCAAAAAAGCACATGCTGGTCCGCATTATCATTTCCAATATTTTTATTACGCTAAATTATGATTTCATGTGTTCCGTCCAATCTACCGCCTAAAAGGAGCATGCCAAGTCTCAAAGCAGTTCACAATGAGTGGTAGCACGATAAGTCATATGACAACGCCAAGCGGTTTACGATGGATGGTAGCATAATATGGTACGAGTGACGCGCAACTATCTCTGAGCGTCACTAGTGGCCTCGCCGGGAGTGGTATTTTTCTTGGCCTATTGGCGGTCACGCACAAGGTCGATATAATTTAACAGTGTGGTTCAACACTAATCGTGTATACCACTTGACAAGCAATGTTTGTACGACAAGGGGCTCATAGACGATCCATCTTGTGTGGCGGCCCCACTCGTCCCCCGTGCACTATCGAAGGTCCACGCAGCGTCAGCTGGCGCAACAATTTCTTTTTCTTTGTCTCTGAAGGAATTCCACACCACACTTGCGCCTGTGCTCTGTGGTGTGCTGGACTGATTGTGACACACCGACCTTGCTGCAGCCTTCCTCAGTTGCTTGCTGAAACGGAGACCGTCATCGCATGCATGCCATGCCAGACAGTTATCCACACGCAGCGTCAGGGGCCACCGTACGGGCCCAATCGTGCTAGCTAGGTTGGCAATTCAAGGCTCGACAGCGACCACGTACCTACACACGGTGCTGTCCGCTGCATGTGCATATATGCATTTTTTTTCGACAAAGATGTGCATATATGCATGCCCGCGCGTGCCAACCACACACACACACACATAGACGAAACGTTCACCTCGGCCGGCGAGCGTACGTAGCGCGGGCGCGGGGTCCTCCAGCGGTCCGTGTACGTTCCGGCTACATGCATTGTCGGGCCAGTGACGATGGGAACCATGCATTGTCTCAAAAACTTTTTTTTATTCTCAAACTTATTAGTAGTACTTATTTAAGAGTGTACATGAATCTCATCCGATACAACTCCCAGAATGCATTCTGGAGGAGCTTGGTTCCACACCCTACACATTTTATTTCCCAGCACACACATGCTGGTGTCCTTTCATTTTTCTCTTGTGCCACGTGGTTCGAATTCTAATTTTTTACGCCCCCTCCCTCTTGAAAACTTAAAAGAAAATTCCATCAAAATTCTCCCGGCTCGTCTTTTTAACTCCTATGTGGCAGGTGAATCTCAAAACTTCGAATAAAGAAATTAGAAGTGTAATATCCATGCTCATTGACATCTTTTATAGGACTGTACAACTACATGGATGACTACGTAGCGATTGGAAGGAGATTATGTGGAATATGAAAAATAATAGTATTTCTAAGAAAAAGTACTACCGATTTCAGTAACTGTGCATGTACGTAGGAAATGTCTGTCGATCAATCCATCTGGTAGAATCTTTGGCTTTTTATTCAGAAGGGAAGAACCATTCAGACCTGGAAGACATCATTGAACTGAAAGTATGACCTTCCACAAGGGTGCTCTCTTTTTCAAAATAAATAAATAAATAAAACGACCTTCGCCATGTGAAAGTAGACTAATTTTTCCGCTCATCATGCAATACACACCGCCGAACCACACAGCCGCGTCAAGGGCACTCGAGGCCTGCGGGACCCCGCCACCGAGCCACACCACCGCCAGCCGAGCAGCACCGCCACGGCGCTGCCGTGCAGGAGGGAGCCCCGACTCCACCTCCAAGCACGTGGGGAAGGGACATCCTCCGCCGCCGGCGCCACCCGGGCTACGGCGGGGGCCTTTATTGGCGTTGGCGAAGGGGATGAAGGACGAGGA
>NC_057812.1:724652374-724657376 GCF_018294505.1 Triticum aestivum | reverse complement strand
GGAGTGGAGGCACTCCGCCGCCTCGGGGGCGCGACGGGAGCGCAGGAGAAGTTTTTTGCCTTCAGCAACGACTCCAGCAGCCTCACGTCACAATCGCAGTGGGCAGCCCAAACCGCAATACACACAATAGATAGGAATGCCATTTTCGATGAGCTTTCAACAGCCAGAGCACCCTCACGGGTAGCCAAAGGTGGCAGCGTGCCTCCGTGCGGCAGTGCCCATGCCCATGCCCAGTCGTCGCCAAGAAGAAGCACGTGATTCCCTCCTCCAAATCTCGGTGATACTGCTTTGACGAGCCTGCTACAACGACTGCAAGCGCTCTGGAGCCATTTGTGCCAACAAAGAGGACCTGCTGGCCTTAATCTTTCAATTCCGACCATTGGCCTCTATCCAAGTCCGCCATGAATACACGCAGATTCATCTTGTAGGGATCCATCTCGATCCCGTAAATCACCTCAGGATGCTCCACCGCACAATAAGTGGTTTTTGCTTGTCAGATGATGTTAGCAGGTGGTATTTTGCAGAAGCGAATCACTAACATAGGAGTACTTTTTGCAAATGTCACTCCCCCATCCACAGGTTGTGACAAGTGGTGTGCGTCATTTGTCGCAACCTGAGAGTTTTTTCTTTTTTAGATTTGTTTATTCAAAATATTTTATCTCTTAAACTGTGCGTCCAAATTTCAAACCAGGATTTCTCACATCGAGATATTCAAACTAGATTCCATGTTGACAGGTTTTGACGAATATTTTTTTCAAAAAAAAACCCGGACCGAGTGCATGCTCTTTCCTTTTCGAAGAGGCACAACAACTGTGCCTCTCACGGATGCAAATTCATGCCACCACGAGAAGTAAATTTCTGCCTCCCGAGGAAGGACAAAAAAAGAAAACGGTTATTTTATTTTTCCGAGAGGCACTATTGAGCATCTCGCGGAAGCAAATGCATACCTCCACGAGAAGTGAATTCATGCCTCTCACATTTTTTCCTTTTTCGAGAGGCACGAGTGTGCTTTTTGTGGAATCAAATCCATGCCTCCACGAGAAGTAAATCCGTGCCTCTCGCGGATGGAGTAAATAAAAAAGCTCTTTTTTCCTTGTTAGAGAGGCACGACTATGCTTCTCGCGGAAGCAAATCCAAGCCTCCACGAGAAGTAAATCAGTGCCTCTCGCGGAAGCTAAGCTAGAAAAGGAAACACGGTTTTTCCTTTTCCGAGACGCATGACTATGTGCCTCTCGCGGAAGGATTGTTTTTCCTTTTTTCGAGAAACACGACTGTGACTCTCGCGGAAGCAAATCCGTACTTCAACTAGATGTAAATCCATGCCTCTCGCGGAAGGAAAAAATAGACGTATTTTTCGCACAAAAAAAGAAATTCCGAAATTATTTTTTGGTCCAAAACCTAAGAAAAACAGGGGGAAAACCGAAAAGCCAAAAAAGAGGAAAATCATGTATAAACCAAAAACACGTACAATTTTTAAGGAAACGTTCAGAGCACGGCACGTGGCGGCGGTTGAGAGTGCGCTAAGTGGCGCACTCCCAGCCCATCCAAAGTGACCCGTGTGGGGGCTCTCAAAGGAGTACTCGTTGATTAGTTGCTCTCTTGCATAAGGTGCATACGGGGTTCATTGATGGTCAGAGCCGCCCCTGACGGGGGGCAAGGGGGCCGCCGGCCCTGGCCCTGACGGGGGGCAAGGGGGCTGCCCCCCTGGCCCCCCTAAAATCCAGGGCGCCCATCCGTAGCTCATAGACCATCACTTACGCATATCGATTAACTAACCATACATGCCTCCCTAATTCTAAAGTAGACCGATAAATGAAAGAAGTATCACTCCTACTTTTTCGCAAATCTTAAGTTTGTGGTGAAAGTTAAGTGGTTCTGTCACAACCAAGAAAGTTTTTTTTGAGTAAGCGACCCTTGATAAACGCCGATTGATATGTGTCAATGTCAATAAGTGGATGAGTATTGTTAAAGACAATTTTGCTCCTCTTCTTTGAAACGATTTTCATGAATCTCGACATGATACTAATTGGTCTAAAATCCTCGATGGTGTTGGCATCTTATTTATTTGGGAGGACGGTGATGGATGCCACCAGATTAATGTTGGATGTAACTTTTGTAGTTCACGGTGAAGGATGATGTTGGGTGTGTGTGTTGGGGAACTTAGTATGCAATTTCAAAAATTTCCTACGATCACGCAAGATCTATCTAGGAGATGCGCATATCAACGAAGGGGGGGGGGGTGTTCACATACCCTCGTAGACCGAAAGCAAAAGCGTTAGTTTAACGCGGGTCGAACGTCTTCGCGATCCAACCGATCAAGTACCGAACGTACGACACCCCCGAGTTCAGCACACGTTCAGCTCAATGACGTCCCTCGAACTCTTGATCCAGCAAAGTGTCGAGGGAGAGTTTCGTCAGCACGACGGCATGGTGATTGTGATGGTGATGTGATCCGCGGAGGGCTTCGCCTAAGCACTACGGCAATATGACCGGAGGAGTAAATGGTGGAGGGGGGCACCGCACACGGCTAAGAAACAATTAATGTGCTTTGGGCTGCCCCCCTACCCCCGTATATAAAGGAGGAGAGGGGACGAGGCTGGCCCTAGGGGGCACGCCAAGTGGGGGGAAACCCACTCGGACTCCTAGTCCTAGTCGCCCCCTTCCTTCTTTCGGAGGGGGAAAGGGGGAAGGAGAGAGAGAGAGAGGGAGAAGGAAAGGGGGGCCGCGCCCCCACCCCTTTTCCAATTTGGACTCCCCATGGGGGGCGCCACCCCTTGTGGGTTGCCCTCTCTCTCCCCTTATGGCACATGTGGCCCATTACTTTCCCCGGGGGCTTCCGGTAACCCCTCGGTACTCCGATAAATATCCGAAACACTTCGAAACCATTCCGGTGTCCGAATACTATTGTCCTAGTTATGACCCACAAGTATAGGGGATCTATCGTAGTCCTTTCGATAAGTAAGAGTGTCGAACCCAACGAGGAGCAGAAGCAAATGATAAGCAGTTTTCAGTAAGGTATTCTCTGCAAGCACTGAAATTATCGGTAACAGATAGTTTTGTGATAAGGTAATTTGAAACGGCTAACAAGTAATAAAAGTAAATAAGGTGCAGCAAGGTGGCCCAATCCTTTTTGTAGCAAAGGACAATCCTGTACAAACTCTTATATAAAGGAAAACATTCCCGAGGACACATGGGAATTATCGTCAAGCTAGTTTTCATCACGCTCATATGATTCGAGTTCGCTACTTTGATACTTTGATAAGTGGGTGGACCGGTGCTTGGGTACTGCCTTTTCTTGGATAAGCATCCTACTTATGATTAACCCCTATTGCAAGCATCCACAACTACAAAAAAAGTATTAAGGTAAACCTAACCATAGCATGAAACATATGGATCCAAGTCAGCCCCTTACGAAGCAACGCATAAACTAGGGTTTAAGCTTCTGTCACTCTAGCAACCCATCATCTACTTATTACTTCCCAATGCCTTCCCCTAGGCCCAAACAATGGTGAAGTGTCATGTAGTCGACGTTCACATGACACCACTAGAGGAGAGACAACATACATCTCATCAAAATATCGAACGAATACCAAATTCACATGACTACTTATAGCAAGACTTCTCTCATGTCCTCAGGAACAAACGTAACTACTCACAAATCATATTCATCTTCATAATCAGAGGGGTATTAATATGCACAAAGGATCTGAACATATGATCTTCCACCGAATAAACCAACTAGCATCAACTACAAAGAGTAATCAACAATACTAGCAACCCACAGGTACCAATCTGGTGCTAGTGAAGATGTTGATGGAGATTGACCCCCTCTCGATGAGAGGATCGATGGTGATGACGATGGTGATGATTTCCCCCTCCCAGAGGGAAGTTTTCCCGGCAGAACAGCTCCACCGGAGCCCTATATTGGTTCCGCCAAGGTTCTGCCTCGTGGTGGAGGAGTTTTGTCCCGTGGGCTAGCTTATGATTTTTTCCTCGACGAAAGATCTCATATAGCAGAAGATGGGCATCCGAGGGCTGCCAGCGGGGCCACGAGGCAGGGGGCGCGCCCCCACCCTCGTCGATGGTGGGTGGCCCCCCTCTGGTACTTCTTTCGCCCAATATTTTTTATATATTCTGAAACTTGCTCCCGTGAAGTTTCAGGACTTTTGGAGTTGTGCAGAATAGGTCTCTAATATTTGCTCCTTTTCTAGCCCAGAATTCCAGCTGCTGGCATTCTCCCTCTTCATGTAAACCTTGTAAAATAAGAGAGAATAGGCATAAGTATTGTGACATAATGTGTAATAACAGCCCATAATGTAATAAATATCGATATAAAAGCATGATGCAAAATGGGCGTATCAACTCCCCCAAACTTAGACCTCGCTTGTCCTCAAGCGAAAGCCGAAATCGAAAAATATGTCCACATGTTTAGAGATAGACGTGTCGATAAAATAAAATACGGACATGAGGGCATCATGATCATTCTTAGAACAGCAACATATACATATATTATCATATGATCTCTTGTGCTAAAGTAACAATTCAATCACAATTTCAAGTATGAATCAGAAACTTCATTGAGAACCAACAAACTATAATCTCAATCATTGAAGCAATTGCAATTTATCATAACATAGGAAAGAGTCAATATAAGAGCTTTTCAGCAAGTCCACAAACACTAGTGCAGAACCGGGCAATAGCACCGGTTCGTAAGGCCCTTTAGTGCCGGTTTGGTAACCGGCGCTAAAGTGTAGGCACTAAAGCCCCCCCCCCTTTAGTACCGGTTCAGCACGGACCGGTGCTAAAGGGCAACCACGTGGCACGAGCCAGCTTCGGGGGCAGGGAGCCCTTTAGTACCGGTTGGTGTCACCAACCGGTATTAAAAGGTTGGGGGGTTTTGGGTTTATGATTTCTTTTTCATTTAATTTTGTGTTTTCCATTTAATTCTTTTTCGTTTGCTGGTATTTTACGATACTACATGTTGTACACGTTATGCATATAT
>NC_057812.1:724646786-724652127 GCF_018294505.1 Triticum aestivum | reverse complement strand
TATCATCGAATGTCTCATAACCACCATTAATTAATTCACACATATATACACACATGGCATTAGTCTAATTGGTGCCTTCGGAGCACGATAACAATTGGAAGTGGTTCATGGGGGCGGTAGCGGGTAATAGTATTCTCCTTTGGGATCTATGACCTGGTCGAGCAAAAATCCCGCTATTTTCTCTTGAATTGCTTCTATGCGCTCCTTTGTTAGGAGCTTCTTCCGCACCTCTTTGAACTGTTAAGAAGGAGATCAATATGCATGTGTATTAGTTGTGTGACTAGATATCGATAATGGTGTAAAAATTGTGAATAGTGTTCTGACAAACGTACCCACTCTTGTCTTTGAGATTTGCTCCTTTCGGACGCCAACATGCGAATGTTCTCGCAAACGTAGTATGCACACAGATTATTCCCCGGCGCCTGCTTCAGGGCCTTTACGAGAATGCAATTTGATCAGATAATAATTAATCAAGCATGATAATTAAAGAGATGGCATCTAGCTAGCTAGTACTACTTAATTACTTACCTGGGTCGATACCATTTCAAATTTTGTTTCCATGGACCTGGAGTGACCCTAATGAACTTTGCCCAAGCCCTGCCCGCCGACAAAGAAAATGAATAAATGGGTTATTAAATAGTTGTTATCAGGAAATGACGAACTAATTAAATAGGCCGATATATACTTAATAATGATTGAAATTACCTGTTGACTATCCCCTTCACGATGGTGTAGTCACTTGCTTTCTTAAGTAGTGAGTCTAGTACTTCAACTTTTCCTTCATTAACTTTAATGATTAACAAGATCCAGTGAAATCTGCATGCACACACGTTTGCATGTCTTCATTAAGCGGGTATATGTAAGCAAAAACATGTAGCTAGCTAGTAGGCAAAAACAGAATTTGTAGTACAAGATAGTGTGACTCACTCGAAGTTGTAAGGAAGTAGTATATCTTCATTGTATTTGAGGTGCTTGAAGAACTCTAGCATGCTTTCCTCTACACTTTTTTTGTAATATGAATCTATTTTCCATGTGTATTCATTAATGGTATTTTGGGCAACGAACCAATGCCATAGCGTCCACCTTTTTTCATTTCATAAATCTTCATCCTGCATAATACCACATAAAAGAATATAGTGAGGATAATTACAGGTAATGATTGATCGAAATGGTCACTACAGCTAGCCTGAGACTTAAATTACAGAAAGAAATCACTTACACACAATAGCAACTGACGATAGATTTGTCGAGTGCGTCTTGATTGTATAGCCGAAATAGTTCTGAATACTCAACGGTCAGAACTTTCTCATGGTAGTAATGATCCTTCTTCACATTCACCATGAGGGACTCTCGATTGGAAATCTTGGTAATGTCCATGTACCATTGATGCAATTCATACATTCTCGTTGGGAGCTTATTGGCCTGGTCTAGCTCGAACAAAGGTTGGCCCCAGACATATTTCCGTTTTATTTCCTCCTCTCTAGTCGGAGACATGGGCTCGATAGCGAGGAGTTGTCCAACAGTGATCCCGATCATTTGAGCCTGCGCAATATGCTCCTCGGTTATTACCACATCGCCCACACCGGGAACGTTAATGGTTTGCCCACAATAATATTGGGCGTGCCTACTCTCATGTGTTGTTGGCACAACAAGCGGGGGGATTGATTGCGCCGCCTGTTCTCCCAGCTGGGGAACGGTTTTACCGCTCCTTTTGCCAGCTGATTTGCTCAAGCTCGAGCTCGCCTCTTTCTGTAGACGTGCTCGATTTAACTTCTTGATGTGGCGCTCATAGTCTGTGTCAACAGGCTTGGGAGCTGGTGCTCTAGCCATACGAATGAAGTGGTCAATCTTTTCCACGGGCACTTTCTCCCTTGGCGGCGGTGGCGGTTTCGGTGCAAAATGGGCTTCCACCTTGGCGTTTGATATGGCTACATTTTCCTCCTCGCACTTGTTGTAAGGCCTCTGCGGAAGAGGCGCGAGGCTTGGACCATATTGAAATCGCTTGCCTCCGCCTGTACCTCCAGTACTACCTCGACTTGTACCGCTACGCACCATAGCTGAGGCGGCTCTCTTCTGTGATTGCTGAGGCGGCAAAGACGGCTGACGTGGCTGAGTTGGAGGAGGAGGAGTGGCCTGAAGTTGTGCCGGACTTGGAGGAGGAGTGGCCTGAAGCTGTGCTGGACTTGGAGTAGGAGTGGCCTGACACTTTTCCAGACTTGGAGGAGAAGGAGTGGCCTGAAGCTACACCGAACTTGGGGGAGGAGTGGCCTGACGCGTTGGTGGACTTGGAGGAGCGGGAGTCTGTTGACTCGGTGGCGGACTTCGACGAGGAGTCGGATGACGCGGTGTCGGTGACCTTCGAAAGATGATGCAATCCTTTCTCCATAGGATGATATGATGGTTGGCCTCTCCCAGTGTGTGCTCATCGTCACCTTTAGGAATGTCAAGCTCTAGCCCTGAATATTGGTCCACCACCTCATCAACCAAGACACGAGCATAGCCCGCTGGAATCGGGTTGCAATGGAAGGTTGCCTCGGGGGGATTTGTAAAAGCAAGGGCGTCCACCACCTTCATGGATATGTTCTTCATTTTGAAGTGTAGCTCGCAGTTAGTGTTCTCCATGATGTCATCCACTGGGTAGCTATCCAGCAATGCGTCGCCCGGGGCGGAACCCGCGCTGCTTCTCGGCATGGATGGGATAGTGCTATCCAATGGTGGATCATCCGCTAGCTGCCGAGACCCCCTTTGCTGGCTAAATGAGTCGATCTGCTCCTACTGCCGCTGAAATTTGACTGCCAACTCCGCGTGTGCTGATTCTAGGCCTTGAAGGCATTCATAGTCTAGCTTCCTCTGCTCCTCCTCCATCTTCCTCTTCTTCTCCTCCGCAATCTTCTTTATCGCATGGGTTCTGTAGTCGGCGGTCCAGTCCGAAAACCCCTCATACCACGGAATAGCGCCCATGCCTCGTGTTCTTCCCGGGTGTTTAGGATTTCCCAGGGCACGCGCAAGCTCGTCGTTCTCTCTGTTGGGCTCGAACACCCCCGATCAAGCATCTTCTATTGCAAAAAGTAGCTTATCTTCGGCTCCGTCCAGACATGCCTTCTTCGAAACTTTGCCTGTCTTCGGGTCCAACTCCCCCCATGCGCATAGAACCAAGTCCTGCACCTGGGGGCCAGCTCAATGTTTCTGGAGTGACACTTGCATCCAACATCTCTTTCTCAGACTCATCCCACTTAGGCTTTCCCACCGCATAGCCACCTGGCCCCAGCTTATAGAACTTATCTTTTTTTTGCGGCATTGGCCTTCTTTATTCTCGACCATTCCTTAGATAATTCTGAATCCTTCAATTTCACGAAATCATCCCAATGAGCACTTTGCTTCTCTAGTGTTCCCTCGAATACTGGAGTCTTCCTTCCTCCCTTGACGTACTTGGCCCATTCACGAATCTTGTGGTTCTTGAATGAAACCGCCATCTTTCTAAGAGCGGCGTCCTTGACTTTCTCCACATCTGCATCTGTGAAATGATCTGGTAGGGTGAAATGTTCCATGAGCATTTCCCAAACCAGAAGTTTTTGTCTGTCGTCGACAAAAGTAACTCCTGGACGTGGCTTTGCTGGCTCTCTCCATTCTTGAAGGGATATCGGGAGTTGGTCCTTCACAAGAACTCCGCACTGACGAATGAACTTGTCCACAATCTTCTTAGGTGCTAATGGTTCGCCATTAGGTTTGATGGCCTCGATATTGTACTTTACGCCCTCCTTCAACTTTTTGTCCGGGCCTCATTTCCTGTTGCCTGAAGATTTGCTCAATCCGGATGGCTGAACGAAGAAAGATCGGTTCGTTAATATATCTTCAAGTCATTTAAAACATGTGATGATCACCAGATGCCTGCTTATATAAATATATATACCTCGCCGGTCTTTGTTGTTTCAAGATCAACATTTTCTTCATCATGTTCATAGTTCATGACTTCATCAATTCGGTGGTCGCGATCGAATATCATATAACCCTCCCCGGTGTTGTTTAGATATTCAGAGCCGTCATAATCTTCTTCATTCTGATCATCATCAGGCCCGCGAGGATTGCATATGATATTGAACAGGGCCTCTTCTCCCTCTCTGCCGGTTTTGTCCACCATAGGTTTTGTTTAACTAATCCAAAAGAAATATATTCAAATTACAATGCATGGATGCAATCAATTAATGAGGAAAAACTGAATCAATCATAGTACATAATAAGCATCATCGAGTATAATCTCGAATACATCGTCTCGAATAATAGATATAATCTCGAATACATCATCTTGAATAATAGATATAATCTCGAATACATCGTCTCGAATAATAGATATAATATCGAATACATCACTAGCAAGCTAGCTAGCAAGCTAATAAAGATCGAATACTACAGAGTAATCTAGGCCACTCCTGGTTCCTGAGGTGCGGGCGGTGGACACCCAAAGAGAAGGAACCATCACTGGATCATAGCTCGGTGATCTCCCAAAAGAACCTGCCAGGTATTGGAGAACTTGACGTCCATAGCAGCCATGTAGCGATGGACGTGCTCGTCCTCCTCCCTGACACGGCGACGTACCACCTTCGGCGGGGCCGGCTCCCTCCGCACTGAAAGTGGCCCACGCGAACGCCACCAAAGGAGATAAGGGTCGACGACGGGACCCGGGGCCGGGTTCCTCACCAAGCGTCGCGCCCCTAAAGGTAGCACCTCCTAGTGCCAGCCCGGTGGAGCCCAGTCCCGGACATGGGTCCTCTGAAGTAGGACGTCGCCGCGAACGGGTCGACGGCGAGGATGCGGGCCGGGCATCGTCGACAACAAATACTATATGCCGCAAAAGTAAAGTAACATTTTTTAAATGGTGGATTGTGATTTCATATATGCAAATTCTAAATTTTATAACTAAAACTAACATTTCTAATATTTCTATAACTAAAACTAACATTTCTAATATTTCTATAACTAAAAAACATTTCTATATAACTAACATTTCTATATAACTAACATTTCTAATATAACTAACATTTCTATATAACTAAGATTTCTAATATTTCTATATAACTAACATTTCTATATAACTATCATTTCTATAACTATAACTAACATTTCTAATAATTCTATAACTAAAAAACAGAAAGAGTGTGTGTGTGTGTGTGTAGTTGGCGGCCGGGGCAGGAGCTCACCGGCGAGGCGCGATGACGGTGGGCAGCGACGGGGACGGGGACCGAGACGGAGACGGGGCAGCGACGACGGGGACGGGGACGGGCCGAGCGGGGACGATGGGAGGACGGGGCGGGGCGCGGCGATGGGGCGCGGCGCGGCGACGGGG
>NC_057812.1:724638851-724646283 GCF_018294505.1 Triticum aestivum | reverse complement strand
GACGGCGACGGCGACAGCGACGGACGGCGACGGGGACGGCGACGGACGGCGACGGGGGCGGCGACGAGGGGCGGCGGCGACGGGGCAGAGTAGAAAGAAGCAGGGAGAGATGAGAAACTGATAATTTTTTTTGAAGTGTTTTCTTATATAGAACCCACCTTTAGTACCGGTTGGAGCCACCAACCGGTACTAAAGGTCTGTTTTGGCCAGGCGAAGCGGCGGGAACCGCACCCCCTTTAGTACCGGGTAGTGGCGCCAACCGGTACTAAAGGCCCCCCCTTTAGTACCGGTTGGAGCCACGACCCGGTACTAAAGGGTGTGCGCTGCCAGGCGAGGGGCGCAAAATTTTAGTCCCACCTCACTAGCCGAGGGCACTCGCACCTTCTTATAAGCCCCGCCGTTGCTACTGTCTCGAGCTCCTCTCTTAAGCATGCCTTCTGGGCCTACCTCTTCTGCGATTCCCTGTTGGGCCTACTGGGCTAGCGGGCCTGCATCCTGGCCCAGCTAGAATTTGGGTTTCTAGTCGTATGCAGGCCGCTGTGGCCCAGTAGGTGGGCTTTTCTTTTCTTATTTTTTTGCTTTATTTATTTTTGTTTTATTTATTTTTGAGTTGTTTTTTTGCTGTATTTAGAGTTTCTTTGGGAATATTTTTGCTTTAGGTACAAAAAATTACAAACTTTCTGTTAGTACCGGTAGTTTACAAATTTGAATAGTTTAAATTTTGAATTATTTGAAATTTGTGTGAATCACTAGTTTGTGAATAACTTAACTTTGAAAATAGATTTTTCAGTGATTCTTTTTTCTTATGTTTAATATTAGTATTTTTTATCATTATATTCAATTTGGTGATGTTTAGGTTATTTAAAAATGAAATGCCTTTGTAACGGATGAGTTTTCGTCCGAAACCCTGATACTTCGAAAGAGATTGTCCATTTTGTACATGAAGTGCATCCAGTTTTTGCGGTAACCCTCTCTACTTTTTTGCACATGCTATGTGGGTGAAATTATGATACCATGCCAACTTTCAACCTTTTCTGAGTTCATTTGAAATGCTTTTCAATTTTAGGGTCATTTAGCTGAAAAAATCAGTAAATGCATGAAAGAATTTGCTTGCACATAAAATTTCTTCGCGTTTCAAATGCCAAAACACATAACTAGCTACCCTAACTATTACAAAGATTTCCTCCTGGGTGTGAATCACAGAAGAAAGTGATGATAGTGAAGCCGATCACATCCCAGATCTTTGGGTGTGAAACTTTTTCTTCTCGTGTGTCCCTTTGCGCCGTAGCCATGGAAAATCTTCATCACTTAACTGGATGCTCAGGTTAATATTCACTGTGAATGGAGCAATTTCATCAAACTTTTCATAATCTCCTGACATGTTTGTCTTGTCATCCACTCCCACGATGTTTCTCTTCCCAGAAAGAACTATGTGCCGCTTTGGCTCATCGTATGATGCATTCGCTTCCTTATCTTTTCTTTTTCTCGGCTTGGTAGACATGTCCTTCACATAGAAAACCTATGCCACATCATTGGCTAGGACGAATGGTTCGTCTGCATACGCAAGATTGTTGAGATCCACTGCTGTCATTCCATACTGCGGGTCTTCCGTTACCCCGCCTCGTGTCATATTGACCCATTTGCACCGAAACAAAGGGACCTTCAAACCACGTCGATAGTCAAGTTCCCATATGTCCTGTATATAACCATAATATGTTTCCTTTCCCGTCTTGGTTTCTGCATCAAAACGGACACCGCTGTTTTGGTTGGTGCTCTTCTTATCTTGGGCGATCGTGTAAAATGTATTACCATTTATCTCGTACCCTTTGAAAGTCATTATATTCGAAGATGGTAACTAGGACAGCAAGTACAGGTCATCTTCAATAGAGGCGTCATGCATGGTACGTGTCTGCAACCAGCTGGCGAAACTCCTGGTTTGTTCATGTGTAATCCAGTCATCAGACCGCTCCCGGTGTTTGGAGCGTAGCAAATTCTTGTGTTCATTCATATACGGAGCCACCAAGGCGGAATTCTGTAGAACTGTGTAGTGTGCTTCAGTGACAGAATGTCCGTCCATACACATTATTTGTTCCCCTCCTAGCGTGCTTTTTCCATCCAGTCTGCCCTTATGCTGCGATTCAGGAACACCATCGGCTTAAGGTCAGGAATAAAGTCAATACAAAACTCAATGACCTCCTCATTTTCACGACCCTTGGAGATGCTTCCTTCTGGCCTAGCACGGTTATGAACATATTTCTTTAAGACTCCCATGAACCTCTCAAAGGGGAACATATTGTGTAGAAATACAGGACCCAAAATGTTAATCTCTTCACATAGGCGAACTAGGACGTGCGTCATGATGTTGAAGAAGGATGGTGGGAACACCAACTCGAAACTGACAAGACATTGCACCAAATCATTCTCTAACCTTGGTATGATTTCTGGATCGATTACCTTCTGAGAGATTGCATTGAGGAATGCACATAGCTTCACAATGGCTAATCGAACGTTTTTCGGTAGAAGCCCCCTCAATGCAACCGGAAGCAGTTGCGTCATAATCACGTGGCAGTCATGAGACTTTAGGTTCTGGAACTTTTTCTCTGCCATGTTTATTATTCCCTTTATATTCGATGAGAAGCCAGACGGTACCTTAATACTGAGCAGGCATTCAAATAAGATTTCCTTCTCTTCTTTGGTAAGAGCGTAGCTTGCATGACCCTGATGTATGCCGTCTTTTCCGTGCATACGTTGCTGGTTCTCCCGTGCCTCAGGTGTATCTTTTGTCTTCCAATACACGCCCAAGAAGCCAAGCAGGGTCACACAAAGATTCTTCTTCACGTGCATCACGTCGATTGCGGAGCGGACCTCTATGTCTTTCCAATAGGGCAGGTCCCAAAATATAAATTTTTCTTCCACATGGGTGCGCGTCCATTAGCGTCATTCGAAACAGGTTGTCCACCAGGACCCTTTCCAAAGACCACCTTCAAATCCTTGACCATATCATGTACATCAGCACCAGTACGGTGGCGAGGCTTCGTCCGGTGATCCGCCTCACCTTTGAAATGCTTGCCTTTCTTTCTTAAGGGATGCCTGCTCGGAATAAATCGACGATGTCCCAGGTACACATTCTTCTTACAATTAGCCAAATATATACTGTCGGTATCGTCCAAACAGTATGTGCATGCGCGGTATCCCTTGTTTGTCTGTCCTGAAAGGTTATTGAGAGCATGCCAATCATTGATGGTCATGAACATCAACGCCTTTAGGTCAAATTCTTCCCCCATGTGCTCATCCCACGCACGTACACCTGTTCCATTCCACAGTTGTAAGAGTTCTTCAAGTAATGGCCTTAGGTACACATCAATGTCGTTGCCGGGTTGCTTAGGGCCTTGGATGAGCACTGGCATCATAATAAACTTCCGCTTCATGCACAACCAAGGAGGAAGGTTATACAAATATAGAGTCACAGGCCAGGTGCTATGGTTGCTGCTCTGCTCCCCAAAAGGATTAATGCCATCTGCTCTTAGACCAAACCATATGTTCCTTGCGTCATCTGCAAACTCCTTCTCGTACTTTCTTTCGATTTTTCTCCACTGCGACCCGTCAGCGGGTACTCTCAACTTTCTGTCTTTCTTACGGTCTTCTCTATGCCATCGCATCGCCTTGGCATGCTCTTTGTTTTGGAACAAACGTTTCAACTGTGGTATTATAGGAGCATACCACATCACCTTGGCAGGAATCTTCTTCCTGGGGCGCTCGCCCTCGACATCACCAGGGTCATCGCGGATGATCTTAGAGCGCAATGCACCGCATACTGGGGAAGCGTTCAAATCCTCGTACTCACCGCGGTAGAGGATGCAATCATTAGGGCATGCATGTATCTTCTGCACCTCTAACCCTAGAGGGCAGACAACCTTCTTTGCTTCGTACATACTCTCGGGCAATTCGTTGTCCTTTGGAAGCATATTCTTTATCATTACCAGCAACTTTCCAAATCCCTTGTTAGATACAACATTTTCTGCCTTCCATTGTAGCAATTCTAGTGTGGTGCCCAGCTTTTTCTTGTCACCTACGCAATTCGGGTACAACAATTTTTTGTGATCCTCTAACATGCGCTGCAACTTCTTCTTCTCCAAATCACTTGCGCAGTTTCTCTTTGCATCGGCAATGGCCCGACCTAGATCATGAACGGGCTCATCCGATGCCTCTTCTTCAGCTTCTTCCCGCATTGCCGGCTCAGCTTCTTCCCGCATTACCGGCTCAGCTTCTTCCCTCATTGTTGTATCATAATATTCAGCGAACCCATGGCCAGGATAGCTGTCGTCGTCCTCTTCTTCATTGTCTTCCATCATAACCCCTCTTTCTCCATGCTTGGTCCAAACATTATAGTGGGGCATAAAACCGGACTCAAACAGGTGGACGTGAATGGTTCTTGACGTAGAGTAATTGTGACCATTCTTACAGCCAGCACATGGACAAGGCATAAAACCATCCGCCCGCTTGTTTGCCTCAGCCGCAAGCAGAAAAGTACGCACGCCATTAATGAACTCGGGAGAGCATCGGTCATCGTACATCCATTGCCGGCTCATCTTCAATACACAGCACCGAAAACACCAAATTAATACAATACATAAAGTTCATACATAAAGATCATACAACACTTAAATTCAACAAACAAATAACTCTCTAGCTAAAGAATTTAAATGCAACAACAAATGCGATCAAGATCGCAACTAAGGTAACAATTGATCCAACAGCATAATGATACCAATCCTCACTATGAATGACATATTTTCTAATCTTTCTAATCTTCAAGCGCATTTTCTCCATCTTAATCTTGTGATAATCGACGACATCGGCAACATGCAACTCCAATTCCATCTTCTCCCCCTCAATTCTTTTCAATTTTTCCTTCAAATCCTCGTTTTCTCTTTCAACTAAATTTAACCTCTCGACAATAGGGTCGGTTGGAATTTCCGGTTCAACTACCTCCTACATACAAATATCTATGTCAACTTGATGGGCATAATTTGTCATTAACACGAAATGCAATGAATAGTTTTAAAAGAGAATATACCACATCCGAATCATAACCTGGACGAGGGCCGACGGGGACGGATATCAAAACCATGGCACTATGTAGAACAAACAACGTATGGGTAAGATAATTATACGACTAACTATATATCCAAATCACACAAACATCAATTTTTTATATAAAACTTCATGAACAAGAGGCTCACCACAAGGTGGTGCCGGCGACGGGACGTTGCGAGCGATCGACGGTGGTTACGACGGAGATTTAGAAGGTACTAAGTAAACCACACCTACATATGCAAACTAAGTGTTATATTTGACCTCAAATTGCATATAAATCAAATACTAGCACATATATATAATTCCTCCCAAATTACTAAACTCAAAAATCAATCACTATATAAAGCATTGCACGAGCTAATCTAGCAATGAGAGATGAAAGGACAAAGTTTCTAACCTTTGTGATCATTTGAATGGATGGGGGCCTTCAAATCTTGACAAATTTTGGGCAAAATGTGTGATGAGCTTGAGAGGAAGACGGAAAAGAATAGAGAGGAGAGGGGAAAGGGGAAGAACACAGCGAGCTCGGGTGGATGAAGGGTCTATGTAGGACGACCTTTAGTACCGGTTCGTGATACGACCCGGTACTAAAGATGCTGGAGGGGCCCCGGACTGACAACATCCTACCACCACTCACTTTAGTACCGGTTCGTGCCATGAACCGGTGCTAAAGGTTCGCCACGAACCGGTACTAATGAGAGCGGCCGGCTAGCCGTTGGAACCGGCACTAATGCACACATTAGTGCCGGCTCAAATTCAAACCGGCACTAATGTGCTTCATGTTTGACCCTTTTTCTACTAGTGGTACTCAACTATCATTTAGTCTTTCACAATTTCTAACACTCACGCGATATTTATGGTTATTAAGTTTTAATCGGACACAGAGAAATATAGGGTCTTATAATTTTGCCTCCCAACCTTTTACCTCAAGGGTAATGTCAACAATAATAATTCATGAAAAATCACATCCAATTTGCTATATATATCTGAATCTTTCCAACACATAGTGCTTGCCAAAGGATAAAATGTAAGAAGGAAAGGTGAAGATCACCGTGACTCTTTGCACGAAGTATAAGACAAGAATAAAAGATAGGCCCTTCGCAGAGGGAAGCAGAGGTTGTCAAGTGCTTTTATGGTTGGATGCACGAAATCTTAATGCAAAAGAACGTCACTTTATATTGCCACTTGTGATATGGACCTTTGTTATGCAGTCCGTTGCTTTTATTTCTTCCACATCATAAGATCGTATAAAGCTTATTTTCTCCACACTAATAAATTATACATATTTAGAGAGCAATTTTTATTGCTTGCAACGATGACAACTTATTTGAAGGATCTTACTCAATCCATAGGTAGATATGGTGGACTCTTATGGCAAAACTAGGTTTAAGGATATTTGGAAGCACAAGTAGTATCTCTACTTGGTGCAAAGAATTTGTCTAGCATGAGAGGGAAAGGCATGCTCAACATGTTGAATGATCCATGACAATATAATTTATCTCAAATGTAAGAAAACATAACCCATTACGTTGTCTTCCTTGTCCAACGTCAACTCTTTAGCATGTCATATTTTAATGAGTGCTCATAATCATAAAAGATGTCCAAGATAATATATTTTTATGTGAAAACCTCTCTTCCTTTATTACTTCCTATTAATTACAACGATGACCAAAACTATGCTTGTCAACTCTTAACAATTTTTATTCATAATACTCTTTATTGTGAAGTCATTAGTCTCCACTAGCAAACATGCCCGTGCGTTGCAACGGGAGAAAAAAGAATCACACACCATTATCCTAAAATAAGGAAAACTCAAAACCCCCAAGTCCAAGTCTTCTATTTGAACACAATGTTCCACCTGTATTACTGCTTATCCTGCTTCACGTCCTTGCTGGCGGTGGCCCTGAAGTCCAAATGATGACAACTTGTTCAAACATAGTCAATCCCGAGACAATGAGCTAGGACAGGATATGACACGTCTATCACTGAACCATTATGGTATTTAATAAATTAACACCCAATGCTACCCATGAATATTTATATCACATATGAGTCAGAACAATTCAGAAGGATACAAACAAAACACAGAATTGCTTAAACGACTTGCAATTGTAATACAATGCAATCTTCAATGTAGTCGCTATCAACTAACTCAAAAATGAAACAACCGATACGAGCTCACACTTCTCCATCGTGAAAAATAAGTCGGAACAATCATGTTTAAACTTTTCGTCTCAAACAGGCCACACAAATTTAAAAATAACCAATTCTAAAAAAAGAACTTTAAGAATAACCACAATCTCGTCACAAATTACCATGTAAATACATGACCCCC